>NC_056732.1:594665021-594712521 GCF_019279795.1 Protopterus annectens
CATGCAAATCACCTCATAAGCAGATGAATCTCATGCAAATGGTGCATGTCGAGCAATCCAGTAAGCAGATAGGCAGCTCTGCAGACTCTGTGTCATTCCGTGTACAGAACTGTAGACAGACAAAAGGGGCTCTAAAAATGTAGGTAGACAGACAGAAATGGCATAGCACACACAGATATGAGGAAAACTATCCTCTGTGTGCTCCAAAAGTTACAGTAAATATGTTAAAATAATTTTTTTAATAATCTTGGCATGTTTGCATGGTATACAGCAGTGTGCAAATATGTCTTATTAAAAAAAATGGAAAAATCAAATATTAATATCATGAAATAGAAATATTTCAGGACCATACATTCACTATCTATAATGGTGCATTGGTGCTGTTGCTAATGTGGAAGGGCTTGGACGTATGTAGTATTCAGGTTGTGAGCATGGATCCCTATTCAAACGAAGTAGAGTTACTGAATGGTATGATGGGGTAATCGTGTCCGCAGATCCCCTCTGTGTAGACCGAGAACCATGTTGGTGTCCACAGAGGAAGTAGTTGACATGAGGAGATGGTGTGTCTACTAGCGTTTGAGCTGATTGGGCATAGTTGCTTCTGTTTGCACAGTGTGTCACTATGCTGAGCATGCAAGTCTGAGGGGAGTATGCACTCACTGCTAAGCATTGTTTACCTACCGTGCACGTGTTTGCATGTTGTGCCACAGTGCTCAGAGTATCTAAAAGCCCAATGATGTATTAATTAGTGTTGATCCTTGTTTAACTTAAACTAGGGGCTTTAAATGATGCCAGTGATTTATTAGGCTGGTGCAATGCATCATAGGTAGCCAATCACTCAGACAGGACCTATAGTAGAGAACTATAAAGTATGCATACACCCTACAATATGATTTATCCTGCATACTCTGCACCATTGGAGCATGGACATGGGAATTTTAACTGAAAGAATGGTAGGGGCTGCTGCACATCTGCTACATTTGTATGTATTAGATGCTGAAGTCAATGCTGCTGCTGACAATACGCCTAGGCAGAGAAGGAGAAGAGTGTTCAGGCTCAGGGTAACCTTCTAGGTGCTACATGAGCTGGAGATTGTAGAGTGCTACAGGGTGGATTTGGACATACTACAAGAAATCACTGAGCTCTACTGCCCTCAACTCAAGACCAGAGCCAACAGAGGGGAACCCATCTCAGTGGAAACAAAGGTATGTGTAGATCTTAGGATAATAGCCACAAGTACCTTCCAAAGACCAACTGGAGACATGATGGGGGTTTCTAAGGCATCAGCATTCAGGGTACTCCACCAATTCCTGCATGCCATGCTAACACATGCCAGTGAGCACATATATTTCCCCTCATTCCTGAGGTGAGGGCCAGTAATATGCAACACTTCTACTGTGTAGCACACTACCCTGAGGTACTGGGTGCCATAGATTGGACTCATGTACACATCAAGGTACCAACCGGTGAGGAGTGTAGAATCTATGTCAATCACAAGGGTACCACTCCATCAACTGCCAGATTGTGTGCAATGCCCAGGCCATTATCATGAATGCGTGTGCTGGCAGCCCTGGCAGCTATCATAACTCCCATATCTGGCACACATCACAGCTGACCAGATGTTTGCTAGGGGGGGGCATCCCACATGACCATTTAGTGTAGGATGCTGGCAACACACTAGAAGCATGGATGATGACACCCATCAGAAATGCACAAACACCCACAGAAGAACATCATAATGAGGCACAATCACAAACTAGGAGCATCATAGAGTGTGTGTTTGGGTTGCTGAAGTCATGGTTCCGGTGTCTCGATATATGTGGTGGACCTCTGCAGTACTCTCCAGCCACATGTGCACATATGTTCACAGTATGTGCCATGCTACACAATTTGATCCTGTGGAAGCAGCTGCAGCAGGATCAGCATAGGAAAGGGATACACATCCCCCCACCAGTGCCTAGGTCATCATAGCCAGAATCACAGGAGGACTCGGAGGAGGAGCCCCCTGATGATGTCCCTGTAGGCAGACATAGGCGTTCCCTGTACACCCTTGCAGTGGCTAAGAGACACTGCATTGCACATTCACTGACAACCTAGGGCCCCAGGGACTGACACCTTACTCCTACTCACATGCATATATTAAAATAGCTGATGCCAGGCAACCCACACAACCTGCGCCTATCCATGTATTGGCTGTATACTGCTTGCATCACACAGAGTCAGCCCTGGACTACAGTTCTGTCAGCTGTTGCATTCTCAAGGTAAGTCTCTAACCTACACACTAATTGTAAGGATTACTATAATAAGGTATCTTTTGAATGGATGTGCTACTGTTATGCAAGGAAATATAGTGGATTATTTGGTCAGAGTTAACATCCACATGGGAAAACTGATACCAAGTACAGTATGTGTTCTTAATTTTCACTAGGCCCCATGGTTTTAATATTCATGACATTAGGCAAGGGAGATGTTAAACAGTGGGCACACATGATATTTGGACTACTGTCTACCCAAGGTGATCATGTGCTGTTGTTCCCATACCCTCAACACAGCAGTGTACCCATATAATGGCTTTAACAGAAAATCAGCTATTGTATAGCAGTGGACCAGGCAATCTCAGGGCTGTAACATAGATAGCACTCACACACTGTATGTCTCTCTTCATGCAAGATAACAATGTACATATGTATGCTGTTGATTGTATGATGGATGACACTTCTCTGTCTAGTGATCTGTGTGGCTCAGTGGGCTAGGGAAGCTAGCATGGGTGATGGTATTGATGGTTCTAATTTGTTATTACTCACATCTTTTGCATGTAAGGTAGCAGTATGTTGGTGTTTTCACAGAATGCCATACTTTCCAACTCTTAGTGCAAGAACTCTGCACAAAGCCAGAAAGATTGGGGTGGATAAAGGCCCAAAGATAGGGACAAAGTTTAAATATTGGTCACATAAACCTGGACAGTTGCTGGAATTAGTTATTGCAGTAGTACATATTTTCTGATGGATATAAAGTCTGACACACAATTGTTTGCCTGTAGTTAATAGATTGTATTGATGTCAACATTCAATAAAGCACCAGAAGACCACAAATGTGAGGAAAAGACCAAACATGTGAGGCAAAGCTCTGGACATTCTGTGAAAACCAGAACAGTGGAGAGGTATGCAGGCTGTCAGTCTGATGGTGTAAAATTACCAACCTCATTCACATATTTAGTACAGCAGGCAGCTGGGGAATGCTGTGGACATTTTGAGTGAAGTGCAGTACTGCATAAACAGGGGCAGTGTTAATGTCTGTAGCATATAATATCATGGAATAGAATACAGGTAGGTTTGGCCTGGAGACACGTTATAAGTACTGACAGTCCCACTGGGCATGGCCATACACTTAGTAAAAATGAGCACAATTCTGTTGGCCCTACATTGAAATGACCTGCTATGGATAAATGTCTATGCATACAGACATATAGGTATACAGATCTGTTTGTCAGTATGTCTCTCTCACATGCATAGTATATTTCTCACTACGTAGTGTCAGATAGACATATACTGATATATATATAGCTATATATAAATATATATATATATATATATATATATATATATATATATATATATATATATATATTGAAATGATGCATAGACTTCCCCATATATCTACAGAACACATATATATATCATACACACACAGCTACATTTATACATACATCCCTGTTATATACAGAAATATGTGTGTGGATGTCTGCATTGTTCGACATACCCTAATAATGGTGAGTAAACTACACTATGACACAGCCATAATGTTGCTCATAGGATCCAAACTAAGGGTGCAACAATACCTAATCCACTTACCTACATACCACCTATGCCTGCTGGATGTCACTATGTAGACAGATACAGGTGAGCAGGTGTTGTAATGTATAGTGGTGTCAACGCATGTATGGACAGGGCACATTGTTCCTGCCCACATGTTTGCCTATCTAACTGCAAGCAGCCACATATGAATATACTGGTAACTCTACACACATAGCTAGGATAATAACAGTTAACCCACTACTAGGACACTAGATGCAGAAAACAGTACTAAGCAATATCACTCTGCAGGCCACAGATGCTGTTCAACACAAGCCTAATTTCTGTAATGGACACATACTGTGCCTGCAATCACATATACAACAGACTTAACCTGTGGTGCATGTGATAAGTGTTGTGATCTATAGTGTATAAGCCTAGATAGGAAGGGGTTCTAATCTCACTACAGCCCACTTGGTCTGTGTGTGTATGTGTGTGTGTGTGTGTGTGTGTGTGTGTGTGTTTATATATATATATATATATATATATATATATATATATATATATATATATATATATATATATATATATATTTATATATATATATATATATGATATATATATATATATATATGTATATGTATGTATAATGTATATATATATATATATATATATATATATATATATACACATACACACCCCTGCAAATGAATGGACATGTCTTCAATGGCTATCCTGCTGCAATGGTCATGTATTTTTTTGGGCCCTTAACTTGTTGCTGGCTTCCAAACTGCCCTCTTCTACAAGGCTTGATGGTGTAAGCCACCTTAGGAATACCAGCTGACAGTGTAGTATCAGACATAAGCCGTGGTGCATGTAATAAGTACTGAAATTTGTCATGTGTAAGCCTTGATAGGTAGAGGTTCTAATCTCACTCTGCCCAACATGGAGTGTGTGCATATCCATGTCTTATATGTATGATAACCTTTGCAAAGTGGACATAGTTGGGGTTTTGCATCATTTTATTTGTAGCAAGTGATGTGCCCCCCCCAAATAACTGACCGCAACAAGGCTTGCTGATATCAATAAGCAGTAATATGTTCTAAACTGATAGCACTAGCAGACATGAGTTTTGTTGCGTGCATCAGGTACTGTGATCTATATTGTGTCCCAGTACACAGGCAAGTGTTCTAATCTACATACAGCCAACTTGCATTATGTATGCACCTTGGCATGTCTTTTATGCAGTGAGTTGAAGTGGTGTTAGCCTGAATGTGGCCATGTTTGTGTGTGACACTGTTACAGCAGTATACATCATGTTATGGAGCCATAGGACATGTGAACTTAACTAGCATAATGGCCGTACAGCTTTCACAATCAGAGACATCTGTATACCCCTCAGTACAGGACCAACATATATTGCCCTTGTCCAAGAGGGACTCAGGCAGATGCCGTGTGTTGAGGTGACAGCCTCCCAGCTAATCAAACAGATAGCATGTGCTGAGGTGCACTGAGGTGCTCTGTGTACCATTAGGCAGGGTCTGTTTCAAGGGTCTGTTTAAGTCTGGTAGACAAATGTCTCCCACAACCATGTAGTACTAACATCACATAATAGGTTAATGTCCTTACAGTGAGTCATACATCTACTATGATCCCTACAGATAGGCAGCATATACCCTCCAGCAAGGTCACTCCTTGCCCTGTAGCAGACCTTATCACAAATTACGAATGCATGAGTTCTCTGACCAGTGCAATTGTCCTTAGTAGACTATCATACAGATGTGAACCTATGGAGCCATGCACTTATACTGCTGTACCTTGCTGAAGTTATATTTCTGCTGTGCTGCTATGCCATGCTGTGCCACTTCACTGCTGCCATGTGTCCATAGGTTATGCCCCAGAAGCCTGGAACAGAAACATACACAGTTCCATGACATATCTGTCACTGTGTAACAATACCGCCAGTACAACATCATACAACATAAGATCCACAAAAGTATATTGTGTACTCATGAATCATGCCAGTGTACAGTGTATGTTGGTGACTACTGCAAGTGGCATGGAAAAACAACAGTGCATTACACAAGTACATATAATCTAATATAGACAACCTGTGCATCAGACACATGGCTTCATTTGTCTGCATGAATGGGAAGGATGAAAGGGATGTGGCACAGGTATTGTCATTTGCACATGGTGATGTTTGGGGGTGCTGGAGGCCTGGGCTGGCCCAAACAGTTGACAGCATGTGTGTGAGTCAAGAAGGGGAGTGGGATAGATGAACCATGGAGAGGTGCTGTATGTCTGTAGGTGACCTGCATGTGACAGTGATGTGTGAGTGCATGTGTGTCAACACAGTCAAGCTCAGTGCCAGCCCTAAATGTGTGTATGTTGGACTTCTTTGAGCTGTACATGGTAGAGTTGACAGTTTACCATCTCCAGCCCTGAACACAGGAACTGGCTCTGCCAGAAGTTGCACTGGAACCACCATGCCCAAGGTCAGACATGGTGCTAATACTTGAAGGTGACTGCTGTCTGCTGAGACCGTGTTGCCACAGGAACACCCAGGACCACATGCCCATAGCCTGCCAAGTTGTGTTATGGACAACACACTCCCCTCTGTAGTGTTGGATGTACTGCCACTATGGGAGCATAACTGTGCATGGCTGGGTGGACTGTCAGCAGATGGTGTTGCTGAACTATGTCCATGGGTTCAACACCCAACTCCAACTACATGTTCCAGCACAGATAATGTGCGGTCCAAGACATACACTGTGTCAGCCGATCATCTGTCCTTTGCATCAGTGAACGGATCCAGGGTGTCCCCAATGCAGTGGAGGCAGTCATGGATGTAAGACTGTGCTGCATCCATAGCCCTAAGCATATATCTGGTGTTCTGTTCAGAATGTGCCTATGCCTCCATGATGGCCCAAACATGCACCATGTAACCTGTAATGTGACATCTGCAACAGGTGGTAGGCAAACAGCATTTCTCCTATGAGCACCCCTGACAATCTGCCTGTGTGGGATTTGGCTAGCTCTCTGGCTATGGCCACTGTCTACACTCACTGAAGCCATAGTTGCCACACTGGCCATTCAATGTCTCCACCCTCTAATTGTCCAGTATTTGAGGCCTGTCAGGACTGGGAATGTGTGGGCATACTGACTCTGTACAGTGACAATGGGGGCAGAAGAGGGATGGCAACCTCTAGGATAGATTCAGCCCTCAACAACCCCACCTGTGCCTCACACTGGCCACCATCATCATCAGAGTCTGAAGAGGCACTGATATTAAGTTATGTGGGGGAGAGACCGCAACCCCCCTGATCACCCGTGGAAACCTAGACAAAAGCAGTACATTACTACCTGCACTATTATGTATGGAAATCCACAAAGAGTCATAATAATGAGGATCTACAACTGCATTATCAGTTTCACATCCTCTCATCTCCTCTTTCATGCACAACCGACTTCCTCACAACAAAATACACATTCAGCTCAAGGCCTTTTATAACAAGCATGTCAAGTAAATCATGTGACACTTGGCCAGTACAATGTATCTTTAAGGTATTCAATATGACACTATACCTGATAAAACAGCATATAAAACCCAGTACACCTATCTTACTTGCATCCGTGTGATGCCTCCTGGCGCATCTGAAGTTAACTCATACTGATGCCTCTAGGCATCAAATATTGCTTGTTCATATTTGCATCAATAATTCCAAGACCATGTTATGTACACGATTTTAAAATATTTCATCTTAAAGCTTGCAAAATAGCAAACTCAACTGCATTAATATTTGACCTCTGTTTAGTGCAGGTAAATAGATATTAACTGTTGCTTTTATGGTATTAATTTATATAAATATAATGTTTACATTTGTCTAAATATTTCAACAACCAAGTAACAAAGACAGAACTCCTTAGCCTCATATGAAAGCTCTCAGCTAGATGAATAAAATGCTACTACTGTGTTTACTGTGACTTATAAATATCAGTTTAATGCCTACAACCTAAAGAATGCTATCACTATAAAAATAGTTTATGCTGAAGAGTTTTCCATCTATAGTTCTTTCATAACCCCTATGTTTCCAAAGATATGAACATTTGTTTGAAATGTAAGGACATAATTTGATTCTGTCAAATGGCTTAGGCTCTGCCCATTGGAAGGTACAGTGCAAACTTCCTGAGCTCCATTGGAGTGCAAATATATACAAATACAAGTTTCAATGCGTAAGGTATGTACCGTTGATCTTTTGGTTTTTACAAGGCATTTCTGCTTAATTGCCTTATGTACATCAGGAGGCTTATTCACTCTGAACTATAACTTCAAAAATGTTTTTGCTCATTCATCTACACTCCTGTGATTATCCACTCTAGAAACGTAGGTAACTGTTCCAAACTGGAACATACAGACATTGTACTCGGGTTACACACAAGTGTGCATAGGGAGTTATCCTAGCCCTTAACCCTAATACCATATATATCCCATAACAAAGCAGTATCAAGCTTACCAGGAGCAGGACCATGGCCTTGGACAACTCCTGACAGACCTATAAAAAAGGTGAGGGTGAGGTAATTACAGTACCACTGCATGTTCTGGTACAACAAAGTAATACTTGCATATATCTTACATGTACAGTAGCTACTGTGTTACTTGATGTATTGCTGACATTCTGAGTATGAGTGTACAACTGAGCTTAATCCCCCCACACCACATAGACCTGACACCGACAAAAAAAGTATGTACAGCCTGACAGAATGACTACTACAGTATTACAATGGTGATCACAGTAAGCTTACCTGCATGCTCCTCTGCTGTGGACACTGTGTCACCCACATCCACAGTGTATGGTGTGATGGATGCCTGGGAGCTGTCGTGTATCCTTATGTTTGCCAGGAATTCCTCAGTGGCCATAAGTGGTTGTTCCATTGCAGGCCCGCCACCCATGATGGCACAATCCCTGGCTACATCAGCTGCTCCTCATCGTGCAGCATTCACCATGTTTGTAGCATGTTGTCAAACCTGCTCATGTGTCCTGTCCTGTTGCCAGTTTCATTCACATTCCAGACAAGGTCTGCCCACAATGCAGCCCGCTGTTCCCTGTTATGCCTCCCACTGGATAGGAGGATGTGTTAATGCTGCCATATTCCTTGAAGTATTAGTTCATTGTCTGCATCTAAGAAGGAGGCATGCCATCTATGATACATTAGTCCTGAAATACACCAAAAGGGAACACATTACAAGATCAAATACATGGATGTCCATGATGTACAGATACAGCACAAACAAAATGGCCAGCACTATCTACTGCTTGCTCACACATGTCATACCCCACAGTGTGACAACATACTACATGTGTGGATACAACGGAGATAATATCATTACTGAGGTAGTTCATTTTCAATTTCTACAAATCGTTTGGGCTTCTAATACTATGATGGGAATGGACCCCATTCCTAAGTCAAAGTACAATTAAAGTTCATGAAATTAGTATTTTTTCAGTCTTTGACGTTCCCTGTGTGCCATGAGAGATTCTGCTGAATGATCATACACCCAACACTCTGGTCCATTGTGGTGTGTCCCCTAAGGCCAGCCACCCAATAATATGTTATAAGACCAGTGCCATACAAATAGCAGCACGCTATTATGACCACTACATAGGGACAGTCCAACAACACTAGTATGCCACAATGACAAAAGACAATGCAACCCTGATAAGTTGTACATCCAATGTATGTGTAGGACAGCAGGATATCAATGACATGCCATTACCACAGATCCAAGACAGATGTACTACTGTAATCCCTATTCCCCATACCTCTAACCCCCCATCATGTCTATATCACGTTAACGAAAGTTTACTTAATCAAATCAATAAAGGTCGAACTTTATTGATCGATTAAGTAAAACACTGAATAACGTAAAAAAAAAAAAAACAAATAAAAAAAACTAAATGGCGTAGGCAGGGGGGCAAGCCCCCCTGCACCCCCACACCCCCATACTTAAATATACCAACTCCGAGACCGCACTACATTGAGGTAAATGGAAATCTCCCCTTACAGAGATTTCCATTTACTTGCATGATGTTCTTCACTTTCGATATTGCCGTGCCGACAATATCAGACTCGATATTGTCAGCTTATGACAACGTGAAGTAGACCCCTCCCATCTGCATCCTGTTATACACAAAAAAACAGTTACATACCTGGTGGAGTGCAGTATTCCTCTGTTGAAGTGTGCTACTAGTACTGTTTTGCAAAGGTGTGCTCTGTGTGAGGAAAGTCTCATACAGAATGTTTGCCCATAGCCAGCTGCTTGCATTTTAACATGCTTCTCATTAGCAGGTAATTGCCTCTAAACCAATCTGTGACTCTAATATGCTAATTGCAGCCAAAACAACTGAGTTGCACTATCATTAGCTAATGACATGCAACTACTGTTCAATATATAAGGCCTTCATGTAGAACAGGGGCCCTTTTCTAGCTGCTGAGATGGACATTACTGGAGTGAAGAGACTGCATTGTCGCAGAGAGTAGTTCTGTAGCAGAAACATTTACATAGAGTTGTGTGTACCACAGGTTGCAGCTGCTGCTGCAGGTAATAGACATAGGCAGAGGGTGTGAATATTTTGGAGGACAACAAGCTGTAGATGTATCTGTCAGCTGTGTCAGCCTTGTTGTAGAGGCAAAGCCAGGTTGAGGGTACCCTTTACACTCCATTTATGGCTTGTGTTTAAGGTACGTATGTTAGGCAACAGTGTCAATAACAGAGTACTAGGTGACATATAGTAACGCTATACGGATATGTGATGTACGTCCCTGTCTGCAGGTCTGTGACTTCCAGTACTGAAAAGCAGTTATTTAATTTGCAGTGCTTTGTGTGGATACTGAGTGCATGAGTCATTATTAATTGCTGTATTCACAATAATGTAATTGAAATGCAACACAACACTAGATTTGAACACAGGACTGCATGTGGCAAAATGTACTGTATGCAAGGAATTTAACACACTGAGCAACTGAGTCACTGTTACAGCAAGTATATTTGCAAGATATATGTGCACACATACAAGCTGTGACAAGCATTTTCTGCATCCATCAGTAAGTGCCTGGCTTTATATGGATGTATTTCTGCACCAGAGTCCCAGTTTAATATGTATTTGCCATGAATGCCTTAGCAGGTGACTTTCTACATGTTGCTGATAAAAGGGCACATTTACCTCCTATCACAGGCTTCAGTTAGATCCATTATCATGTTGTTGGTTATCTAGTGGTGTACTACTGCACCAGAGTTCAAGGTACACTCCTATTTTTTCCATTAGTTTTTATTCCAGTTTGCGTGGTGTGGTGCGGCATGCAGCTCCACTGAAACATGCCTAATGACTGTAATTGGCAATTACTATGTTTTGTTTAAGCCACCTGTTTTAAGTAAGAGTTGGTAGGTATTGTCTGTTAATGCAGTGTGCTGCAGGTGTAATGGGCTTAGGTTTGAAACATGACAGAGGTGTTTATTTTGTACATGTCTTACAATGTTAGAAACACATATAGTCATTATAGCACTATTTAGCTGAGCTGAGCGTGCCACGTCGCACAGCGCCAAAATAAAAAATTAGAAAGAAAAGAAAAAAAGAGAAGATAGGAAAGTGGTGAAATGGGGGCAAGCAGGGGAAAAAACATAGTGAAAAGCAGGGATGGATGTTCAGGAAGTGTGTAGGAAAGAACCATAGATATCCATTTCATGTACAGCAACAACTGTGCACTTTGACAGAAATTGTAGATGAACTTTAAACACCAGAGAGAGAGGTGAGGACAACAAAACTGCATTGTCAAGCCACTTGGACTGAATTATGTGTGTCCAGTGGACACATGTAAGAAATGGAGAGCTATATATGGGACAGTATTTTTTTTTTTCTTTTGGGGCAGTTGTCCATTTTTTTTTAAGGTGAGAGTGTAATATTGGCTAACATAGGTACATGTGGGGGAGGTAAGCTGGGGACGTGAGGATGCATTTGCAAGCAGACAAGGCAGACAAGACAGCAGACAGTGGCAGTGTGTGACACATGTTGGGGGTGAACACCTTAGACAGGGGAGGTGTTGTGGAATCCGCGTCCCATGTGCCTCCATACAGAAGCAGCATGACTCACGTCCCCACCCATGGGACTGTCAGCACTGCTCCATCACTGCCCTGAGGGTTGCTATGCTGGAGGCTGGACACCAAGGCAAGCTTCCCTCACCAGGTTGGCCAGCATGCCCTCAATTTGGCGCATGTGTTGGTCATAGCCACGCTGGACTATCCTGCACACCAAGACTGGCAGATCCACCCAGGTGTCAACTCCCCCTCTGCCACTGCTCATAGAGGGGAGGCCTGTTCCCATCCCATTGGGCGGTACTTCATGACACTGCAGGTAGTGCAGGGGCAGCAGAGGGGCATGACCAGTTTGTGTCTCAGACGCGCTATGGCCCGGTGCCCCAGTCGGTTGAGGCAAGGTAGGGGATCAGCCTGAAATGGCCTACCTTGATGTGCTGTGGAAAATGAGGTATAGCAATAAGTTACGGTTAGCAATAACCAAACCATTATTAGTATTAACAGAATCAAACATCATATTTAGCCATCCAAATGGAAATTAATGTTTGTTATGTGCAACACAACATTAAGTAACATAACAGTCAGTATAGCAACAGCATGCCAGTACGAAGTAAACCATAGGGCCAACAAAACAGTTTACCAAATATGTTAATATTCCATCATAATAAAACATAATAATAATCAACCACATTTTTCCAAAATATCATTAGTTTAACAAAATATGTTAATATAAAATCAGAATAATAAATAACAGTAATAAATAAATGAGGATAAGGGGCAGGGAGATAGAGACTAACATTCCATTACTGACACTGCAGATTATATCCCTGAAAACACTGATAAGAAATACCGTGTCAGTATGTAGTATCAGGTTTGAGTACGGTGACTACAATTCTCCTATAACTGATGTAGCAAGCACATACCTCTCAAGCTGTTAGCAAGGGTCAGTATGGGCCAAGCAATATGAAAAGCAGGTAAACCAATACACAGAACAGTTTCACATAATGTGGACTTCTATAACTACCCAGGTGTTCTGTAAATGGACTTGGTAATACATTGCATTTCAGGTAATAATTTATCTGCTAATCATGTGACAGATGGATTCAGCAGTTTTAATTACATTACAAGAAATAATGACAGTTGAGATACATGTTTGTGTACAGTAAGTATACTAGGCAGCCATCATACCTTAGTTGGCAAGCATGGAAGTAGAACCCAATAGCTGTGACTGCAGGGGACATCTGCAAATAATGTAATAATTGACTGCAGCAACTTATTACAGACATGCAAGGGATACAGCCATACTGGGATTACATGGCTTTATTTATGAATAAACAATGCTGATGAACACATTTTTGATATTGATGTTAACATTCTGTGAAATCTAAACACACTATCTGCATAATATGGGCTACCTCACCCATATATTTGTTGTGTTTCTGATGACAGAGAAAATGTGAGCATTATGTGACTGATACTGAAAATTTAGTGCTATATACCACTGGATTTGAACCCAGGACTGTGTGTGGCAAAATGTACTGCATACAAAGCATTTAACAAGCTAAACTACTGAGTCACTGCTGACTATTGAGTAAGTGATACTTGCCTGGAGATCACCTGGAACTATACTATGAATTGAGCAATACATGATAAAGGACATTCCTCTGGCATTCTACTACTATTACAGTGTTATACAAGAGTGCAGTGTCAGTAGAACAGACATGCATGGAATACAGCCATACTGCATATATCAAAAAAGCTGTATTTTAGAATCAACAATGCTAGTGAACACATTTTTTTGTTATTGGTTTGAAATATCTGTGAAGTCCACACATCAATATTTGCCCATGGACTGGGCTACCTCATGCATATACCTTTATTACCTGATGTCTGAGGAAAAGAGAGCTTTATGCTACTGATACTGGCCTGGAGACATCCTTGGACAATACTATGAGTTAAACAATACAGTTTGCAGGCCATTAAATTTGCTGGCTACAGCTATTACAGTGTCACACTTGAGTGCAGCAGCCTTAGCATAAACAATCAATGCATGCAGCTCTACTGCAATGGTTTTGACAACACATCCTGCTGAACAACATTTTGCTTACTGTTATTCATATTGTTATTGTTTTATTGAAATACAGTTCTTATTGTTCATTTATTTCAATACAGGTCTACAACACTAATTGCCCATTTATTGCACTACTGTTCTACTTGCCTATTTATTTCAGTTCCAGACTCTGCTTATCACACGTCACTTACCACCTGCCGAACATGATATACCTTTATAATATTGAATTGCTACAACACCAGCCCACTTCCTGTATATTACATTATGTTCCAATAATGCATCCAGCATATCACCTACTTACAGAAAGCAATTAATTTCTGCAGAGTTAGTCTAGATTGTGGCACTTATGGTAGATTAGGTGTGAATCAGCTGTTTTTGTTACTTATGGATGTAGTATTCTGATGGTATTAAAACAATATGAGGAAGGGTGCACTGAATGGTGCAGCGCGATCACAATATATTGTTTTTCTATTTATTTATTTGCTTACTTTTTATCTGATTACACAGAAAGTCAGACTGCATAAAAACCTATTGTCAGAGAAGCCCAAGGAGAAAAGCTCCACATTACATACATCTACAAATGCAGTTAGTATGGGTTAACATTAAAAATATACAATATAGTACCAAGGTCTGTATAATTTAATAGGTAATCACTGTGTTGCAGACACTATATAGCATACACATTATGTAAAGCCCACATATGTAGAGAACATTAAGCATTATTTCATAGTATATTTACATGTTAATTTTAGGTACACAGTAGTACACAGGCAGCATATGAGACATATGCGTATTTTATCCAAACAGTTAAAATTCCCTTGACATGTAACCATGAGAAAAGCTGTAAAGGTTTTATGATGCTTTAGTTTACAGAGGGGATGTGATAATGGGTTTGGTACAAGGCTAGATCCAATTTTTTGGCAGGGATGTTTTTATTGAGATTGTAAATTGTATGTGATGACATTTTAGAATAATTCCGTATTTCTTATCATAGATTCATAGATTTATAGTGTTACTAGGCTAATGAAGAGAGGGGCTTTCTAAGCCTAGCTATGTTTTCCTGAAAGAATAATGATGTCCTGTATCCAAATAGGATATTGGGGGCTAGACACTTATAAGCTACATTTATCCATAAGAGACATAGGTGCTGGGCTTGGTGTATATTTCCTCTTCCCCATCTACTGGTCTAGGTTGTGCTTAAACTGGGGAGTAGACAAACTTAGCTTCACATGGATGGGAAGCCTGTTCCATATATAAGGGAGCACTGTACTCTATGATTGTCTGATAAGGGCTGAGTACAGTGGGATAATGGCCTCTTTTGAACTATCTGTCATGCCCTTAGTTATAAGTTTGAAATATAAAAGGATTTTCTCACCAGTGTGGCCACATGATCATTGAAAGTAAGGTTACTGTCTACATGCATACCCAGATCCCTGACCAATGGGTCGACTGTTAGGGGTATTTAATCAACATAATAAAGTGCTGAGATGGTTTAGTTCCCATAGGGTACAATTATGCATTTCTTAGCATTGAGTTTAAGACCATGGCTTTGGCACCATTTGTTAGTCAGAGATGGACCTACTTGAAGAACACTAATGTCTGCAGGGGAGTCAATGATAACTCCAAGCTTGCAATCACCAGCACAGTTAGTTAGCCATAAACCTTCACCATTTGCTTCCATTTCAGACAAATATATTCCAAAAAGGAGCATTCCCAGTACATATCCCTGGGGGACTCTGCTAGTGACTGGCCTCTTGGTGGAGGTTGCCTCACCTATCTTGACCTGGGTGCTATCACTGAGTCTGTTGGCTATCCAATGGATGATAAAAGGGTTTATAACTTAATTAGTGAGCTTATCTATAATGCCTGAGTAGGGTATTGTGCCACACACCTTGGCCAAGTCGAGGTAATCTGTGCACACAGTCTTACCTTCATCCGATGCTTTGGTAACCCTCTCAAAAAGTCCTCCAGATTTAATAGGCATGACCTTCATTTAACAAAGCTGAACGGTGACAGGTCCAGCATTTGCAGGTTACTTATGCCATAATTTATCATGTCCAAGATAATATCTCCATGGCCTTAAACATGAGGCTGGTAAGACGTATGGACCTGTAGTTGCCCAGATCAGTGGTAGGATCTATTTTGTTCAGGAGAATGACTGTAGCCCTCTTCCATTCCTTGGGCACAAAACCCTGACTGAAGTTGAAAAGTGATTCAAATGAACCAGAGATGTCATGTTTCATGCTATTTTTTCAAACATCCTGGAATGTTATCAGGGCTCATCAATTCTCTATTTTTGGCCTTGGAAAGTGCATTGATGACCTGTTCCCTAGTAATGGTTGGGGGGCTTGTGGTATGCAGCATTTGCTTTGGACTACTGAGGGGAAGAGGTGGAGAATTTTGAGCCAAACCTGTCAGACAAAAGGTTAGCAATGGCTTCTGATTTAATGTGGGTGATGCCATTCACAATAAGTAGTACACATTGTTGTATATTTGCCCTGAGATTGTAGCTGTAGAAAGCTTTGCGGTTGTTCATTGCCCGAGTATCTATTTTTTCTTCAAACTTAGCCTTTGAAGTATTAATTAACCCCCTTATCTGCCTGTTTAGAATCGTGAGGAGGTTTTCAGTATGTATGGCTTTGTTCCACCTATGTTTAGCCAAGATTGTTTTATTGTATAACCGAATGATAGTGTGATTCCACCAGGGTGGCTTGAGTTTGTCTTATTCTTAATATGAGTGGGCACTTTCTGCATTATGCTTATACTGTCTGAAGCATGAAATTAGCATTAGGTTGTACAATGAAGATTTTTTTTTCCTTTTTCATCAATACCTGCATTTCTCTTGCGAATAAATTATACAAAAACATTTTCAGATTCCTATGCTTTTAAACTGATTTTATGTAACAATGTATCTCTTTTCCTTAGGCCATTCTTCCTACAGTTATATGAAGATATTCATGCATAAACTGGCTAACCTAATAGTAACAGAGTTTGATGTGACATACTACAGTACACAGCAGTATTCTGCAGCATGGTACAGCATAAAAAGATTCAGTGTAGGGCAATATAGTATACTGTATTATACTACAGAGAAGTATACTTTAGTATAGAATAGTATAGTCCTCTACTTACTCAGTATATCAGAAGCAAAACATTAATAGTCTTTAACTTGAGCAAAGATTTAATTTACAAATTAATGTAATTGCAACTAATCATTGTTTACATTTTAAGGCAAGAGCTGGTCTTCATTATGGCAGCAGCTTTATTGAAGGAGACCAGAGTACACATAATAATAGCTCTTTTTGCAATCAGATCAAATAGTTAGAAGTTTTACATCAAAATTTAGAGTTGGCAATTAAATTACAAATTTTCTGATTTATTTTTAATTCACTATACTGTCTGTAGTACACTACTACCATACTATTTCTCATCTGCTATAAGCTGAACAGCAGTTCTTCAGGTCTACTAAGCTAAACCTTACAACATATGAGATCTTGCTATTAATTATGGTTAAGTACAAATGCAATATATTCCCTAAAAATGATGTGCTTTTGGTGAGATCAAGGAAAGTGCTGCTTTACTGGAGAGCATCAGGAAATCATGAGTCAACTGCAGTTTAATGTAATGAGCCTAATTAGTTTGCTGACACTTTTGTCTACCTAGAGTTTTTATTGTAATTTATCAGACCGTAAATTGCTGATTCTATATACAGAAACTGCTTCATTGATTTTGCGTGTGAAGCTAATTGGAGAGACAGTGCAGACTTCTGCTGTTGGCAGTATGACAAAAATAACACTAATTCACAATATAAAAAGAACATTTTGATGCTTTTTCTATGCATTGCAATGCATGCAGAATGTCTTAAAAACTTATTAAATAAGAAGAAAGTAGGAAGAAAGGCTAAGGCAAGCATGCGTGTTGAGTGAAAGGACAATAAAACCATCAAATCTAATAAAGCATTCTAAAAAGCTACTACTAAAACAAAATACGGACAAAGGTTTTTATGATAAAGCTAATAGTTGATGATACAAAACAGCAAAATATAAACAGTGACATAAATTAAGTAAAAACACTTTATTAAATAAAAAGATTCAAAGCAAATGAAATAAAAATAAATTATCATCTGTTATGGGATGGAATAGTCATAGAAGACTCTAGAAGTAATAGTCATTAAAATTAAAAATGCAAATGGCTATGCATCTTGAAAACAAATGATACACTGCAATGTTTCATCAAATATTTATGTGATGAAATTCTGCCTCACTTTCACCCACAGATTTTGAAGCTAAATTGGTGGTTAGGGTTTAAAACATTTTATGCTCAAAGGTGCATCAAAACTGTTATTTCTTTGTCAGGAAAATGGTACTTTAGAGACAAAATTTTGAACTTGATGATTGCAGTGCGGGCAGGGGAAGAAGCAAATAATTCATTTTTTTCCAGGCTTATCAGGATCTGTTGAAGTAAAAACTGCTTTGTATTATCTAGTCAATATAAATGGGTCAAGATTTCTGATCGAATCACAACTGAACATTTAATTGCCATATGAAAGAAGCATCTAAATTATGGATAAAGATGAGATGAGTGGCAACTTTTAAAGAAGTTGCTGTCTGTCATCTGTGGGATGAACATGGAACTGTGCTAGTGTACACAGTGACAACAATATTCTGAATAATAAAGACTGCATCTGGCAAAACAATGTTTGTCATGTCAAGCTGGGCAAATGATGTGAAAAAGCAACAGCAAAACACTGAATGACTTTCATATAAATACAGTTAGCTGAAAGTTATTTGAGCTTCTCCTTTTGTCAAGTTTCTAACTTGTTCCAGAATTAGGCAGATCGGCAAAGGCAGTTTACAACAGTAAAGAATCAACGCTGTGAGCATTCAGTGATAAGTTATTGTCTTTAGTTTTGTGTTGCCCACTATGGCTCACCGAGTCTGCTACAAAGACATAAGAATCACGTTCTACTTACCACTCCTGCCCCTATTCATTCCTCACCCAAGACAATTCACATTTTTAACAGTACAGTATACATTCAAGCAATGTACTAACAGCATGTGAAGCATGTGATATTCCTGATGTGCTACAAAAGTAAAAGTGAATACAAAGAAAACATGCTGTACTCTGCTATGAAATAATGTGCAGAAAACGTGGCTTTCTTAGGAATTATTTAGGTATGTAGAGAAGAGTTAAGGTTAATGAATGCTGTACCATGCAGAAGGCAACGCGCATTTAACCAGTGCTGTAAGTAACATTGATTAAATGAAAGGTACCCCCTGCACTGCATTTAATCAGTGTTATAAGTAATCATAGTCATCAATGAGGAGATTAATTTCTATTTCACAGTGATAGAAAATTACTAGAAAAGGCTATGCCAAACAAGGAAGCAAGATTATCTTTCTGTTATAATGAAATGGAAGAATGTAGAACCTGAAGAAAATATAACAGCAATTTTTTTTTAATTTTTGTTGTTCTGCTGGATATATTTTACATTGTGCTTATCTTAATAAAGCTGATTCATATAATGCCAATCATAGTTCTTTGAAATACTTAAACTTGCTCTTTTTTAGCCTAATTTGCACAATACTTTGATGCCACTATAGTGAATATGCTGGACTTCATAGCTTTTTTTCACTAGCTTAAGATATGGATGGAATGTAGAAAGAAGCAAATGCTTAACATATGTGATGAATATAGTAGCTACTTAGCATATCAGACTTACTATGGGACCAGTACGGTATCTTGAAAATGCTTATGGATTAAGTCTGAAGCTAACACAAACTTTACATGTTAGTATTTTTACAAAATAGGTCTGTTTAAACAAGCTGATAACAATAAATTCAGGGAATGCAGCACAGGGAAAGTGCTGAAGATAACGTATGCACACTATTATTTTTTTAACATGAATTAGATGATCATCACGTGTGTTACAAAATATAGTCCTAAAGTAATAAGTATACACTTAGTTTGTATATCCGCTATCTCAGTATGTTTCTATATGAAGGCAACATTTCATGGAATCAATGTTATTCTAATCTTGCCTAATGAGAGCTTGTTTATATTATGGTGCAGGTGAGTACATAGGTGCTTAGAAATTCCATTGGAATTTACTGGGTGGGCAGGGTGTTTAATAAATAAAGTGATTATATTTTGGGGCATAGGAACAGTACATGTTAGTAGCCAGCTAGTAAACTCCCAAGAATCAACTCAGCCTTTGAAGCCAAGTATAAACCTAAAGGGAATGAAAAGGTTTTTTAGGCCTAGTCCAGGAAAGTGAAGTGGGGATGGAAGAGGAAGGGGATGGGGATAGTATAGATATACTATTATGAACATTTAGGGTGCCATACAAGTAAAAGAAAAGATAATAGGAGGGAGTTATAGAGAACTAAGGGAGATGTACTATTATTACAAGGAGTAAAGTTGATAAGTAAAGAAGCTTTGAACTGGTAGGTAGGGAATGGAAAACAGTGATGTGCTATATGGTTGGAGGTGGAAGAAAGAGAGGATTAGTGATTAAGGCAAAGAAATCATTAAAAGTACAGGTAAAACTATGCAGACAGGGTGAAGGAGGAAGATAGCTTAATGTTAATTTGGATATAGAGGGATAATAGTGGAAAGTTGGAGCAATCTTTGACCCAAACCCAAATGCCGCCATCTTCTTCAAAGGTTTCTATGCTACATGGCAAGAAGTATGACCACGATGTGCATGTAAATTTATTGGAGGAGATTTTAATGTAGCAGTCAAATGAGAAATAATTAGAAAGTTTAGCCAGAGGGAATAGAATATTAGGGTGGGACAGGTCTGAAGGCAGTGTCAGGAAGTCTAAGGATATGTAGACATTTTGAGACAATGGCACTCTGAAGTGTAGGAATACACCTTCTCTTTAGTAGCAGACCCACAAACTAGTAATTTGGA
Organism: Protopterus annectens; assembly: GCF_019279795.1. Classification (NCBI taxonomy): domain Eukaryota; kingdom Metazoa; phylum Chordata; order Ceratodontiformes; family Protopteridae; genus Protopterus; species Protopterus annectens. Next base: position 594,685,892 of record NC_056732.1, read on the forward strand.
CATATTTTCTATGAGAGCTAGCAGGCAATCTACAAGTCCAGGAAGTCCATATAAGCAATAGTAGGCTTTCTTACCATAATCTTTTAAAAGGGAAAATTGACATTCTAAAACATAGTAATAATAATAGAAGCTAAATTTAGAGATGAAAACCCTTGCAGTGGGGCATACAGCAGAGATGTATAGAGGGGCACAAAAGAATACAGTTCATCCTGATGCAGTAATACAGCACACATACTACAGGATAAACAGATGAGACAGACTTGGGATGCAATGACGTGTAGTATGAAAGGGAATTTAATGAGTTTAGAAGGGTGATAGAGGAGAAGAAAAATGTTAGAAAATGGAAGATATGCCTGTGATAGCTGCAACAGGAAACAGATAAGAATAATTAAAGTTACAAAAGCGGGTAAAAAAGTATAGCTCAAATACTTACAAACACCTATTAAGATACTGAATCAACAATTATAGAGAGGGGGCTTATAAATAGATAGAACATCTGTGGAAAAAGTTAGGCAAGTGTCCAGAAAAAAAGATCAAATACAGATGAGTGGAAGGCATCATTACAGAAATGAGGGGAAAGGAAGGAGAGATGATGGTGAAGAACATATTCACTATAGTGTATGCATTTTCTGGTATGCTGCATATTTCAAGTTACTGCAGTGACACTGGGAAAGACAAACATGAGGGCACTCAAAATCAGTGATGGTGAAGATTGTATCATAAACAATACATGATGAACATGATGAAGAGATTGGAATATGTGAGATTTCAGAGACAATACATAAACAAATAAATATATAAAAAAATCAAATCTCCAGAGAGTGATGTAATTCCAGCAGAACTGTATAAAGCATTTGGTTGCTCAAAGGTGGAATATTCAAGCAAAGTATATAATACAAGAGGGGAAAGAGGTGTACTCTCACAATCTTTTAGTAAATCTGCTGTACTTCTCATTCCTAAAGATAAACAAGAGAAAGGATTTTGAGGGAATTACAAATCACTATGTTTGATAAATACAGACACAAATATTCTGGCAGTCATATTAGCCAATAGATAAGAAAAGCTCATGCCAGAAATAGTGGATGAAGGTCAACAGGGGTTTTGTCAAAAGCTCTACTGTAGAGGAAAGTTAGTGACAGTTAAGATGATTTATGAACCAGGCACAAATAGAGGCACGGCCTCAGGAATGAGTGAGCTTCCGTGATATAAAGGAAGCCTTTGTCTCAGTGGAGGAGCCCTTTTTGTTTGAAATGTTAAGATGGGTAGGCTTTAGCTCCAAGTTTCAAAACTTGATAGGTGTTGTCTATAGTAGTACATGGAGAATTAACTCTTCTGCTATTACTATGTTTTGTACTGTTAATTTTCCCTGATATGTGAGCATGGGCATTTGGATTAATTGGGGAATGAGACACTGCTTACTCCTTCTTTATTTTAGTAATGAAGGTATTAGCTCAGTAGCAGAGATACTGTCTATTAGATGTGCAATGTAAATGGATGTTATTCTAACTTTTTCAGATGATTAGATGCTTGCCACAGACAGGCTAGATTTAGCGATGCCAGGAGTTTGGGAGATTTTTGAAAAATTTACAGGGGAATTAGGATGAAAATGCAATTTGCCAGAAACATTTCAAGTCAGGATAGGAAGAAGGAGTGTTATACAAGAACATTTAATAGAGAAAAGTGGATGTTTGAAATATCTGGGTTTAAAAATGGAGGAAAATGGGGATGAGTTAATACAAATCAATTATCATAATCTTCTGGGAAGGATTACAGTGTTAGGTAGACAGTCTAATAAGGTTTATACAATAACTGAGAGAATAAACCTTATTCTTTTGGAAAAGATCAGAAATGGATGATGACATATATGTTGTGAAAAATTCACATGGGGAAAGGGGTAAAGAGAAATGTGTAGTAGGACAGTGAAAGAGAGTCTGAGCATATCCAAGAGATGGTGAGGAAGGATAGTTTCTGATTTTTCACCTCTATATATTGGAAGCAACTACAGTATTTGTTTTTTCAAACTAGTGTACAGGGGAAGAATGGAATGGAGGACTAGGGAGGGGTCAAGAATAAAGCTCAAATAATGTCCCAGTCCAAGACATTATTCCAATCCTAGAAATACCTAGAAAAACTAATACTAAAACTGGAAATGTAAGACTAGACTCCCTTTTGTGAGTGAAATTATTTGCTTAGCTATGTCTGTCTGCAGTACTGAATTATCTACTATAAAAATGAAGAACTAGGAATGTAACACACCATTATATTGCCTGACAAAAACTATATGATTTATTAGAAAATTATTAATGGTAGTGTGCATCTATTATTCTTGTTATCGACTCTGTATATAGTTTTTACTCTTTGTGTCCTTACTTTGTTTTAACTGTTGTTTTATTGTTGGATTTTAAAATCAAATAAAAACTTTTGAAAAAAAGGATAAAGCTCAAAAACTGTAAAATATGTATGATAATGGAATGAAGAGAGATTAAGACAATTTCATGCATCTGATCCATAAGGCTGTGGGACAACCTCGAAGTTACAATCTAGCGTAAAGCAGAACATTGGAAGTGATGATAGCAACTTGGAAGAATTTGTGTATGATACCCGTTCCATAAAACAGGAGGCTACTAGAGTGGTAGAAAATTAAAGACAGGCATGGCATACAGGAAGGTAAATGGCTTCATTATGAACAGTGGTGGATGGTGATTTTACAATGATTGGGAAAGAAACAGGGGTTGGGAGGAAGGTGGAGGAGAGAGATGGGAAATGGGAACAACCTGAAATGTAAATGTGGAACACTTTATGCAGAGTTAAACTGGAATAAATACATGAACAAAACAGAGAATTTAAGATTGCTACACGCAGAAAAAGAATAGGTAGAATTTTCTAACTTTACATGGAATGAGTGCTTGAAAACAATTGCAAGGCTGAAAGTACACTCAATAACTTTGGACCAATATATTTAGAGGCTGCATAAATGGTTTAGGACACTGATGGAGATTTTGTAGGAAAGTCAGGTGTGGGGAATATTGGAGGTGTGGAAGCACAGAAGCAGGAGATCTTCACAAATACCTGGACTTGCTCCTGTACACAACCACATTGAACTTAATCGCTTGACCCCCTTTGCATACAGCTCCTTCTCAATTTATACTTAATTCTAGCCACAGAACTATAACTCCTAATACCTTTTTTCACTAAATTTCTCCACTACTCCTATTTACCTCCCTCCCTTCTTTTCCCACTTAGTTTACTCCCCTTTCTTAAATTTCACTTGATTCTAACTGCTACTACTCTCATCTCTTATTCATAAATTAAAAAAAATCTCTAATTTCCCATCCTTTACCCATAGCCACCCCATTTTTTCTCTTGACACTTAACCTTTTTCTATCACCTGCTCTCTTATCAACTTCCCCTGTGCTTGTGATTACTGATGTACATGCCCATGCCTGTAAGAACTAATATTTGATATACAGTACTTTTTGAACTCTTATCTTAAAAGTTAATTGCCATTACTTCCCCTCTAAATGGTGAACTCCTTATATATTGGAGCTATATGAATGAATTTAACATATTTTTTATTGCCTTTTTTGTAAATAACACCTTTTAAACTCATGCTACAAGTGGGAATCAAAGCATTCTAATGTATGTTTATATTACCTCATGTATACTGCACTGTTTGTAAACATTTTTATGGTGTATGTAATACTTTCTGGAGCTTTTCTCCCTGAGCCTCTGCTGAAAAAGGGCACAAGCTCAGTCAGACATTCCCGTTCAACAAATAAAAATAAATAAACAAATACATAAATAAATATGTTTTGGAATAGATTACTTAAGCAAATTTAGAGGGCTTGTATGAATGAATGGAGAAAGATATTTGGTATATGAGTACCTAGTACGTGGCAATGTTATCTGTTAGGAATGGGGGGGGTGTGAATGAAAGGAATCTGAGAAACTTCAAGTACTATTTTAGACTGAAGTGTGATAAGTATAACAGCAAAATGACAGAAAGATGATTTTGAATGGAAGAGGGAAAAATAATATAACAGTGTATAATGGGTTGGAATATGAACAGGAAAGCAGAGCAGAAAAAAAGACAGGGTTAAGACAGAGCAGCAAAAAGTGAAGCTATATTACAATATAAGAGTAGACTAATGGAGTTTGGAACACTGCAGGGCTCAATGGAATGATGAGCTATGGACAACAACTCCTGTGGGAGAAAAGAAGGTGAGCTGTTGAATAGGATTGTTTACGTATTGAATGATGACAATGACTATGTTATAATGTTTTATATTGCATTTAGAAATATGTTTTCTAGGATGGTGATGCCTTAGTTAGGGCAAAAGTGTGGTTTTATCCAGGGTTTACATACTAGACCACCTGATTTTTGACTTGCATTTATCTTATCTAAATACTGACAACAAGGATTTCTAGCTGACTGAGCTGTAATTGTTAACTAATTATCTAATACTCTTCAAACAGAGTGGAAAGGCAATAAGTTCTAGTGCCCAAAAAGGCTTAAACTAAATGCTACAAAATCTTCTTTGGAAAACTGCAAATTCCTGCTACAGTCTGTATAAATGATACCCTACTCTTCAGTAAGTCTGAGATCAGAGACTTGAGTACCCTAGTTGATGGCTCCCTCTCCTTCAATTACTGTGCAAAATTTTAATATCAAACCCTGCTATGTATCACAATTAATCATAAAGGGCATTTCATCTAAACTGTAGTTTGCCTTGATTAGACCAATTGTAGAACATAATGAACCCTTTGACATGTATCTCATCTGACACATCAAAAAACAATGAAAAAAACAAAAAATGCAGAGGTTCCTACAAAAAAAAAAAAAAAAGATCTTGGGCCTCAAAGATCTCAGTTATAATGAAAAGTAGAAATCATGGTCCCTGTACGGGTCTACTTCTAAATTTTGAAGTTTCAAAATGTTGACTTTTTATGGTCAAGACCATAAGATTGAAGTTTTAAAATTTCAAAATTTATATAAAAAAGAAATAAAAAGAAAAAAACTCTTTTTTTTTTTTACATTTTTGCATGGGAGCAAGCTCCCTAGCATCACCAAAACCCTGTGCTAATTACTCCAATATTGCTCTACAGTAAGTAAAATGGTAAATATACTGTTCTGCTCTATAGAGCAATCTCCATTTAAACGGTTTGAATTTTCAAAACTTCGATCTTATGGTCTCGACCATAAGAAAGTCGACGTTTTGAAATTATGAAATTTAGAAGTAGACCCCCCTGTAGACATATGATCCTAGATGTACACTAGGTAAAGTTTAAGTCCATAGATCTAATACTTCTGGTGCTGTTCATTTTACAGATATGCAAAAGGTCCATCTGACTGGTGGCCGACACTTGAACAAGAGATCTCAGTTTACATCAGGTAATCAACAAAACTAAATGAATTGATAATTTTATTAACAAGGACATCCCATTGCACTGGAGTAAACTCTTCTTGCATGTCAAGCAATATAACTTTATGTCAGCATTCAAGTACAGCTCAGACAAATGGATGGGTGCCATAAAATACACACCAGGATATAAAGGCTTTGCTTTATGTGAAAAGGTTGGTAGAGCCTGATGGTGGTGATTATTAGCAAGGTATGTATACCTTTGTTCAAATAGCCTTGTATTTCCTATGATTCCTATCTACATAGGGGACTGATGTTATAGTCTACATATGGTGTATATGCGCAATATGCTCAATTCATACCTGTATCAAGGATTCTGACAGAAAAACATTAAAACTTTTAACAGTTATCTTTCTTAATGTTAGCAATATAAGCAATACAACATAAAACAGTTCTCAAATACCAGAACAGTGAGCCCTGACACTATATATAATTTTGATATTATAACTAACATTTTTAAAATAATTTTTGCCCAAAATATAAAAAGCCCACCTTATTTCGGACACATATCTAAAATTTCATTATAAATGTGAAAGGTACTTTCAAAATTAAATCCTTCTCTAGTAACAAATTATTTACATACTCAGTCTGTAATGAATCATATCTCAGCCCAGTTGTCATCTGTTTCATTGCCTATTAACATTAATGGCATATATGTTCTTGAATGTTTTTGCACATATATTTTTTTTTATTTCATGTGGACTTTACAAAAAGTGTAAAACACATGCAGTAGCTATTGGAAATGTATTAAACTGGCCGTTTGTTAATAAATGAAGTTTGGCAACAAACTAAGTTGTCCAGGGACATCTTCAAGAGGGGTTAGATTAGTAGTAATGGGAGGTGGTCTGGGGAGATGAAAGGGTTAAATAGAGGGAGTAATGATTAGTAGGAAATGAGGTAAGGGTAGAGAGGAGCATAAGGGGTTTAGACAAAGTGTAGCTGGGCAAGTAATAACATTTTGGCGTGAACTTGCTAAGGGCAAGTGACGTCTGAGATGACCTGTTGGTATTCCTGGGGTACAGGTAGGCCTTGGGTTGCTGGTTGGTGTCTGTTGAGAAAGCTGGTGATGTATACGGGTAATTAAGCATTTTCTTTTGGCTTTGGTGGTCGGGCTTTAAATTGGACAGAGAGGTCAAATGGGTTGCAATATTGTTAATTTTTTTTTTCTTCTCATGGCGTCTTCCTTGCAAGGTTGTCCTCGTTGGGCTGCATGCTTTTGGCGTTGAACAGGGTGCTGGTGGCTTTATCATTGGTGGGTAAGGTGTATTTTCCCCTGTCCCCTATATTGTACATGTCCGTGCAGTTTCTGGGGTTGTAGGGTTTAGTAATGTAATGGTTTGGGTAGGAGCTGCGATCATGCATGGTACAGTTACTCAGTTAGTGTTTCAGCATGCGGTGAGGTTTGAGTGCTTTGGGCAGTGGCCAGTGTAAGTTGGTTTAGTTACTTGAGCTCGGAAAGGGAGCTCTGTTTATTAAAAAAAGGCTGAAGAGGTTTGTCAGCTACCCGGAGGTTAAGGTCAAGGTAGGTCTCTATTCCATTGATACATAGAGTGATCCTTCTGTTATAGCCTCCTTCCTCCTTTCTGGTTAACTGTTTTCACAGTGGTAGAATCCTTAGCATTTCCTGTGATTAGGGTAAGCCACAAGTAGTTTTCGCAGGCTTGGAGTTCTCTCGTTCACAAGGGTACCTGGTGTATGTGCAGTATGCTGCTAAGGTACTTGGTGAAACGCTGATTGGTCGGTAACAGAGTTCATTTTCTCATTGCATTATTATTATTTATTTATTTATTTAGTTATATATTTCATTTTCTTCTAAGGTGTGTGGTTGTGGTTAGAAATAAGTCTGTGAGCATATCTGCTAAGAAATTAATGTGTTGCCAGTTTGGTGTAAAAAATTGAGATGAGACTGGATTGAGTAGTTAGCTAATTTACAGGCGACATTGCGTGCTGTGAGCTTGTTTGGTGAGGTTTGCACTGTGAAATTTTGATGCTAAAAAAGAACCTGTAATGTACTGGGACCCACCCTCCATCTGTAGGAAGCTGACACCAGTGTCACCCCCCCCCCTTTTTTTTTGTTTATGTAATTAAGAAAATGTGATGTCTTGAGTATGTGCAGGGTGAGTGCAGACTCCATCGTGGGACTCTTGTCTCCCACTCTACTTATTAATAAGAAGTGTTGGTTCACAGGCTTGCAATGGGTGTCTTTGCAGCGCATGTGCAGTTATGGCCTTTGGGGGGTTGACTGTTGCTTCTGAGGCGGGCATGATCGGATGCCACCATTTTACTTCTGTTGGCTGTAAAAAAAAAAAAAAGGGTCAGCACTTTATTAATCTTTATTGGTATAGTAACGCATCACAGCTAGTCCTTTACAGTGGTATTCCAAGCAAGCAGGACTCTATTTTGTTTTAGCCATGGCACAGTATTTTTGAACTTTAGTGGCTTCTTTTATGGAATTTTGGTGTTTCTTTCTGGTATGCTTGCAACGGCTTGTCCTACAATGCAACAAAAGTGAGAAATCTGTATCCCTGAAACATTATTTTGTGGGATTTTTGAGTTGCAGGGTTGTGTTGTGTGCCCCTTTCCTCTTGAGGTTGTTTCTAGACAGTTTGATTTGGGTGTTTGAATGCCTTTGTGACGTTGATGTGTGTCGGAGCATTTGTTGGAGGGTTTGTTGGAGTTTGGTTGGGTTGCCACGGTTGGTGAGCACATGCAGTCAACTCTGTGTGTATTTTGGCACTTTCCTTTGTTTGACAGACTTGCAAAATAGGCAGGACAAGTGGGTAGGACTGGGAACACGATTGAAGGAGTGATGGTGTTTGATTGGGGGACAGTTGGTTTGTGGCTGGAGTCCTCGCTGCTTGCCAATCTAGGAGAGCTCTGGAGATCTTGCGCTGTGACGGCCAATGGGTGTGGCCTAATGATAGTTGTACAGTCAGGCGATGTCCTCACATTTTAAACAAATGTGCGTATGTCTGGAACTGAAAGACTTAAAATTACAACTCGATTATAGCTATTGGTTCAGATATTTACGTGGGCTATGAGGCCACAAGGAAGTTGTTTCTTGACGCTCAGGCATGCAGGAACTTTAAAAAAAAAATGAGGGGGCTTTCCTATCTCAGTTATGCAAGAGGGTTCTTGCTGCATTATCATGTAGGGCTGGATTGCTTCTGTTGGTGACAAGTCGCAGATACAATATAATACAGCTATGACTGAAAACTGTGCTGCAATGTAATTTATAGGGATTTTACTTCAGCATTTGTCAGGGTCACACACATAACTGTTCTATACAATAGGACAACTAGGTTTTTATATCCTTTCCGTAAGATAGATAGCGGAAGACTTGGAATGGAGTTTAGGACTTTATTTGCACGTGTTTACAGCAGGGATATAGTGGTGAATGGCAATGCTGACATTGGAATGGTTCGGAGATGATAGGACATGTTGTGCCTTATGTAAGCGGCAGCGTGTTAGGCTTCTTGCTGCCCTAATATGTGAATAAATGAGACATTTGAGCATCATGCTTCATATCTTTCAGGAAAGATGGTACTTCTATGACGGTTTTGGTCTCTTGTTACTGCTACTGATTTCAGTTTGCCAGACAGAATAGGGAAATGAGTATAACTAATTAGTAAGGAGATGGAAACAAGGATACAGGGTAAGAAGAAGTAACATTCTTGGTGAAAGAGGACATAACTTGAGATAAAATGAAAAGTAATCCTTATAGGGGAAAGGGATATGGGTGAGGAGTGAAGCCCAGAAAATAAATTATGAAGAGGCTAGACAAAGACAACTGTGGCTATAGTTAGTATCTACATAATGTTAAAGCTATCTGCAGCTCTCTCTCTCTATTTGTCTCTTTCTGCCTCTACACCTAACCATGTTGGGTAGTAAATGTATTTGCAGTTGTAATGCAGCATTTACAGAAATGTGAGAAATTTGTGAATATGCATAGGTAGATACTGACATTATAAACTTACTGAAAGTTTACTGAAATAACCACATTATCATTTGCAATATATAAAGCCGTGCTTAGGGGTTGAGAGTAAATAGATACACTTAGTTCAAATTATACTAATCAATGTTCCTCAATTATAATGAGGTATATGGAAGACAGACTGCACTCTGCAGAAAAAAAAAGGCAAAGTGAGATTCAAATCAAACCTCACAACCTCCTAGTGCAAGAAATCTGGACAAAACCTGACATAATCGGGTGGGGGGGGGGGGGCATAGACCCAAATTGGGCCATATTTTAAATATTGTTTTATAAAATTTGAAACCATATGTTAAATGGATTTATTGCCACATGTAACATGAAGCTCTATAGCAGTATAATAGCTATGATTGGAAAATTGTATTATGAGATAATTTACATGGATTTCACTTCAGTATTTGCCAGAGTCATACACATAACACTGTTCAGTAAAATTAGCACACCTAGGTTGCGCTACTCTTGATAAGATGGGTAGCTGCATAGCTGACAAATGGGACATGGCAAGTATCATTCAGCAACTCGAGAGATGAAATCCTTGGTTATAGTCAAGGTCCCCACAGGGCTCTGTCCTAGGCCCTTACTTTAGATGGTATAGTTGGGGTTTTGATATGCAGGGTTTACAAAGAGTCTTTGTGTGCAAATGCAGGCTTATGGGGGAGCTAAAGGCAGCCCTGTCAATTTCTCCCTCATTTGTTTTGATCTTCTAGGGCAGGGGATTCTGCAAAAGGGGGTGTTACCTCTAGGGTTTGGGAAGGTGTAGGTAGTCAAAATTAGCTATCCCCCCTGGGATTTGTCACAGTTAAGATGCTTGGGACAAATTAGTGGTTGCCCATTCATCAAGGTTGCGTTTGGAGTGGACAACAACATACCATCACATATTAACAGCTTTAATTGGGAAACTTAAGCAGGTTAATAAAAAAAATGGGGGGGGGTAGAAGGGGAGGTCTAAGTCATAATTACATTGAAGAATGTTGGCTTAAGGGGTATGTGAGTGGGTTCCCTTGATGGCATGCAGGTTAAAACGTTGTTTGTTGCAGCAAATTTACAGTTTCTTTTCTTTTACAGATCCATGCTGAAGGTGCTCACAGGGGACATTGTGCCAGTGGCTGGAGTGATGGGCAATGAGGTTGTAAATGATGTGTGTAGAGTCACAGTTGCATATCTGAAGATTTTGGAGACACTGAATTTGAGGCTGGGATGATAATGAGTCTGCATTCCCCAGTGGCTGAAGGAGATGGGTTGCGCAGGTGATGCATGTTGCAGGAGGTGTTTGTGGAATTTGAAGATGGAAGCAGTCAGGGTCTGAAGGGGGGAGTTTGGAGAGTAATAGGTTTGACAGGATGGATATTATGGTCCTGACTGTATCAGTTGCAGAAGGCGTGCTAGTCACTAGAGAGGTATAATGGGGCCACAGAGTGTGGTTAGAAGTGAATCATGGTTAGTGGTTTCTTGGAGGGGATGTTTTAGTGATACAGTGGGGTCAAGGGTAATCCTGTTAATTTTAGTTGCATTAAGGTGCACTTTCTTTACATTAAGGTACGTTTCAGTGCTGGTAGGTAAGGCATTGGGTTGATGACAGTGATCTATTGTAATTTACAGGTGATGGGTACACCGAGTGATGTTTGGCTTAATCCTTCCCTTATGGCAGGTAGTTGGTGAATTAGTTTGGGTGGTTGGGAGGGGGAACAGCCTGGTCAGGCTGGTTGGCAGAGAAGAGGGACAGGCTTACCATCTCTGTTCCCCATCTGGTGTCTGGATGTTCATTTCTTTGAATTGGGGGAAAGAAAAATGAGCAGCTGGAGGAAGCTTGCTGGATAGGTAAACAAGCGGAGGTAAGGACACTGCTTATTTGTTTGGAAGGTAATTCAATGAATGGTGTATGAAGTGAGATGGGATGCTGCTTCATAAGTAAAGTAAGCGAGCAAAGGTATGGACACTGCTTACTGGGCAGGATGAGTAGGTAAGCTGTCCTGATTAACATTACAAAGATGTTTATGTTGTGTGGGATTTGAAGTGAGTCTGGGACGCTGCTTCATAAGTAAAGTAAGCGAGCAAAGGTATGGACACTGCTTACTGGGCAGGATGAGTAGGTACACTGTCCTGATTAGCATTACAAGGATGTTTATGCTGTGTGGGATATGAAGTGAGTCTGGGACACTGCTTCATAAGTAAAGTAAGCAAGCAACGGTATGGACGCTGCTTACTGGGCAGGAGGAGTAGGTACGCTGTCCTGGTTAACATTACAAGGATGTTTATGATGTGTTTAGAATCAACTATACTATCCAATTGTAATTAATTTTGGTAATCAAAGCTATGTTATGGAAGTTTAATAAAGGTCGTCAAATGTCATTCGGTGTGATGTGCTTATTGAAGGGGACCTGGACAATTAACATTCCTCTCTATTTTAGAATGACCTGTCAGCTCTTTCACTCCTCTGATATGTGTATTCAGGAAACGTTCTCTTATGTTTCAGAAATGTGCTGTTAATAACTCTCCTTTTTTACTCACTCTCAAGAATTAACTTTGTTTTCTGTTGAGCTGTTTGTCTTTCTCTCTCTGATGCACATCTTCTACCAAAAGTGTCCCGTCTTGGAACAATGGTGTTTTACATTTCCTAGTTATCCATTTCCTTGCATACACATGTGTATGTGTATGTGTGTATATATATGTTTACTAGTTTGCATTAAAAAAATCATTAGATTCCTTCTCCTGTTTCTTTCCAATGCACTACTCTTATGGATTTGTAAAATATTAAATTAATACAAGCTTAGATATACTATACAACAATTAAAGTTTAAAATAAATGTTTCATAAAATGTATTTTATAAACTCTTTTTTTTAAATGAAATGACAAATGGACATTTTTGCTAACAAACTCTGTTTAACCATACATAGTTACGCACAATGAGACATATTACATAAAGTTTGAGGAAGCTATTTGCAGACAGTACAGCATGCCAAAGGAAGTCTTCAGCAAACCAGTTGATGACATGATTGCTGGAAAACATGCTGAAAGCACCCCAAGTACTTAACTATTCAGCACAGGATAATTACAGATTTTGCACATGCCTGTCTGACTCCATAATACATCGGGCATGCTTAATGCAACTGAAATGCGACAAACTACAATGACAACTCTGTTTCTGGAATCCTCAGACTATACTATACAACCCACAAGGAACATAATTGACTTTTACAGATTCTGCCATATTCTGTAACATAACAAAAAGAAAAAGAAACTGCAACAGGCTGCAGTGATACTAGCCATAAATGAGGTTGTGCACCCTAGAAGGCAGTCACTTAGAGTCAGAGCAAGGGGGCAACTAAATCTGTTGTCAGAACAGCAAATTATTGACAGGTCCCAGCTAGACAGACAACTGGGGCAGGCTGTCTGCAACATGTGTGCCCCATGGTTCCACTTCTAACCATCGAAATTTCAAAACATCGAAATTCTGATCATCGAGACCAGAACATCGAATTTTGAAACATCGAAGGTTACAAGTGTAACCAAAAAATAAATAAATAAATACAATTTAACAATTGTATGCACCCCACACCCCCCTACTTTAATATTCCAACTCCAAGACTGCACTACAGTGGAGTAAAGGGAAATCTCCCGTTTAGCGCTATATGTAGAAGTGCTAATTGGGAGATTTTCCATACCCTATCTGTAGTCCCATCACACAGATGGCACATAGACACACAAGCATGCAGGGCACCTTGGTGCCCTGCAAAAACACAAACATTCTCCCACCTACACTTACCTTTTTCTTCCCCTTCAAACCTTCTATGTTTTCAAACTTGATGTTCTGGTCTCAATGATCTGAACTTCAATGTTTTAAACGTTCGATGGTTTGAAGTGGAACCATGCCCCACACATGTCTGTGTGTACCCTGCAAGGAAACCCATCCTGCTTGAAGCTAAAGTCTGTCTCAGCCGGGCTGTACCTGCATCTGTGACATTCCAGAGACACATAAGAGATGCTGTGGGAGTGTCACAGGCAGCTGCCAGCCATATCCTGACAAAATTCCTGGCAGTAATGTGGATGTCAACTTCACTATTCTATCCACTCCAGTGGAGCAGAGAACTGTAATGTACCAGTTTTGCAGCACTTCAAACTTCCACCACGTACTCAGTGCATTAGATTGCACTCACATACCTACCAAGACACCAGTACATCCTGAAGTAGACTGACATATAAACAGAAAGGACCCACCATCCCTGAACTGGCAGGTTGTGTAAGCAGCAGATAGCAGCATAACAAACATTATTGCAACACAGCCTGCAGGTGTCCATGATGCTGCCATTTGGAGGGGAAAGTAGACTGAGGGCTGCACTCCAGCAAGGTGAAATACCGGAGAGACTGCTACTAGGAAAATACAGGAGCGCAGCTATGATGTATGCTAAGATAACCCTCCCAACAATATTAGTGCTGACTAAATGTGTTTACTCCCCACAACAGATGATTATGGGGGTCTATATTATAATCTCAAAGGTTTAAAAATTCGAATCACTAAAGATCAAACTTTAGTGATTGAACTCTTAAACCATTGAAACCAAAAAAAAAATACAAAATTAAAAAAATAGTGTGTAGGCAGGGAGGCAAGCCCCCCCCCGCACCCCCCACACCCCCCCTACTTAAATATACCAACTCTGAGAATGCACTACATTGAAGTAAATGGAAATCTCCCCCTATGGAGATTTTCTGTTTAAATGTCCGATGTAGTACACTTTCCGTATTCTCATGTCGACAATATCATATTCGATATTGTCAGACTTCGAGGTTTTAAAATAGACCTGACTATGAATATCCACTTGGGCTGTAGCTAATGATCCCATACTATCAGCCATTCAACCCTACAGGGAAGCCTACAATAGAGTGCATGCAACAACCAGAAACACCATAAGTGTGTCTTCAGTGTACTTAAGGTTGGGTTCAGAGGTCTGGAAACATTGAAGGTGCACTGCAATACATACCTGAGAAGGCAGCACAGATGAAAATGGCATGTGCCATGCTGCACAACTTGCTAACTAGGAGGTCCTCCATTTGCAGATGTGGGTAAACTATCCCAAGAAGCCCATATGTTTGAAGATGACATCCCACAGGTATCAGAGGAGGAACAGGGGGGCATAGCAGATAGAAGACACATTCATAGGCAATGTTGGGTGTGACCACAAGTGCAGACCCAAGCTACACGGCAGCATCTGACACACAACTTTGAATCATGACAAGCCAGATGTACAAGAGTACAAAGAAAAATGTTAATGTTCAGGTGTTGCCCCACCAAAGTGCAACAGATCACATCTTATGGCAATTATTCACTAGATGTACACACTGAGTATCAGACATAACACCATAATCACAGCATATAACATTATGAATATATAAAAAATTTGTCACAACAGGAATTATCAGCTCAGGGCACAACTGACTCAGATATGCATACAGACTCAGATTGCTGCATCAGTGTATTGCACACAATAAGGAACACATCAGTGCAGCACATTCCTATCTCCCCACTATAATAAAGCTGCAAACAGGTAAACAATGAAGGACATACTGTGGAAATGTTAATATCACAAGCCAAATATAACACTGCAAAGTATAGATAAAGTAATTTAATAAATGGAGTCAGCTATGTTTATTAAAACTGTTGGACTGAAGTGGCATCAGGCATGTCAACGGACACAGACACATGACATTGTTATTGCTCTACACAACAATCATCATCACCATGGGGTGAGAATGATAGCACCGGACAGAGTGGATCAACCGTCTGCATTACTGTAATGTAGTCTAGGGCCCCCCACACTGACTGCTCACACTGCAGTCTGGTCTGCCTCTACCATATATGGAAGCACTTGGCTCATGTTACTCCACAGGGGAGACTGATGGGGAGACACCAGCATGTGGAGGTGAAGGAACATGACTGCAACTTGACTGGCTGGTTTTGACTGCCAGGCCTACATCAGATGAGCCAGCAGTGGAATGGTTTGCAAGTTGGGACATTAATGCCTGATGGGCAAGGTTGGTTCTTCTGAGAGGGGCCTCCCTTTCCCATGTGGCAATTGATTAAGCAGGGCTTGCAGAACCCTGCCTGTACTATGACACTGGTGTAGGAATGTAGAATCCAAGGATTCTACTGACTGTGCCACAGATAACATACTTTCATTCTGAGCAGCAAATGACATCATTATCTCACTGTGTTTGCCCTCCTGTCCTTCATGTAGCACACCCAGCTCTCAAGATGATCAGTGCCACAAGCAAGTGCACAGATGTCAGATGTATGACATTGTTGGGAATGTTCATTAACCTGTGGGAGCAGGCAGACACCATCTGGCATCTGGCCATTCACCAGCTGCATGTTTATGTCTACTGCAATGGGCAGTATCAGTGTCTTGTGGGGAAATGTCAACAGCAGCAGCAGCAGTCTCAGTTTCGATCTGTTGTTCACCAGCATCATTCTGTCTAACACCCAAAGTCCCTTCATTATCAGAATGGCTGGACAAGTTTCCCTCCACATCTGATGCTACAGCCACATCCACATGACTGTCATTATCTTGGCCAGGCTGTATCAGTATGTGACTTTCCTGTGTTCCAGGGGCCATGCTACCATACTGAGACACATCATATCCCATATCATAGTCATTGGACAGGCTAATGAAGCATACAGATAGTTCATGTGCTAAATGAACAGAGGACACAGATCAGGAAAACATGCTTACATCACATGCTGGACCTCATTAAAGATATTTAACAGATATATCTCACTGCAGTATACCAGATAGTTACCATTAGGTTACCATTAGGTCTTGTCTGTGTATGGCTCATGGAATCTACATAACAGGGAGTTGACTGTTAGTTTACATAGCCACCTGCATAACATATGTGGTGAACAGTCAGGAAATCCTTCTATGTGGCACACCTCATCACTAAGGGCTTTTCATCCAGAAAAAAGGAGGTCATTGTCCCACTGTACTCATCCCTCATTAGACCCATTATAGAATACAACACCCTATTTGGTATGTACCTTTCAAGACATCTGGAACAACTGGAAAGGCCACAGAAATACCTCACTAAAAGAATCAAGGCCTAAAGCAGATGCCCTATGCTGACAGTCTAAAAAAACTCCATCTATACTCTGTCATATATCATCTACTCAGAGGCAATCTCTGCTTAACATACAAGGCCATGTCAAACCCAGAGCTGTTGGACATGCTACACAAAGAAATCCCAGTTCCTCAGAGCAACACACTCCAGGAATCTAAACCTTGTCATCATAATGAACAAAACATGCTGGAGGGATAGGTTCCTGACCCAGAGACTCCCCAGACTCTGGAATAGACTGCCCATACATGTCAAGCAGAGTGCCTTTTTGGCCCTCTTCAAAAGGAACCTTGATGATTGGATGGGAGATAGGAAATTCACCCCAGAGATCATGTCAGTCACCCTGCTAGACAGGGGTCCAGGGAAGTAAACATTGTGAGAAGAAATATCCAGGGAATTGTTATCACTAGCCTTGTATAGGCCCTAGGGCTGATAGCCTAGTACCAACCTATTTACCTATGAACCTATGAATACAAACGTAATACTCATGTGACAAGTCTTCCTGGGAAGACAGCGCAATAGAAAAATGATGAACTTCAACTGTTGTAGGGAAACAAATTCGCCATTATTAATCACATCATTGCCAGCATGAGCTATTTTAGAAAGCATTAAAACATACAGTAGGTTTTGCATAGACATATCAGTTGTTTGTGCACTTGATGGTGGTGCAGTCTGGTAGAGGAATGGTTTGAAGGACACGGTATTAATGGAGGACAACAAAAGGAGTAACAGCAATGACATGTGTGAAAGACAGGTAAGAACATACCACTGACAGTCTCCATCTGTCGTGAGTTTGCGTGTTGTACTGTGGATCCTGCAGTGGAAATGTAAAGAGAAAGACAGCACGGTCATGTATGCAGGCAACAGAATACTGACAGCATGACATATACGACACAGTAACAAGGGCTGCAGATGACTGACATTATACTTGTTGGCCAGATGGAATTAATGTCATGTATCACAGGTCTGCTACACATTGCTGCAAACTACAAATCTTTTGTGGTAACATACCTGGTCTGTCAGTAGTTGCACTTGTATGGCTTGACCCCTCACTGGATGTACCTGTAGTGTACAATGTTAAGGAAATATCAATATGACAAAAGCAGCAGTGCCATGACATGAGGCTCAGGCAATAACAGGTAGTGGCCACAATAACACAGTATGGAGATACTCACCTGCCATTACCTGGTGGTGACCAGAAGTTGATGGACCTGCAAATATTAATGCAGACAGCATTACTCATGTTGGTTGCAATGTTCTGTCTGTAACACAGTTGTTTGACTGCATGTCATTATGCATACATACATTATCATCCCTCTGTGTGGATCAGTGTGCATGATTCAGTTCTGCTGCTGTAAATCCAAAATGACAATACATGAATATGCATGTAACAGCAGTATGCATTGCTTTACTCTATAGTCATCCATGTCATGCAAACTAAGACATATGCATTCGGTCTGAAATTCCTTCTTCTAAACCACCAGTTAGAATGCATCACTCCCCACCCACTGTATGCTGGTGGGCAAGAAATATTGTGATCTCATAGGGGGTCACTGGTGGTCCACCAGCATACAGTGGGTGGGGAGTGATGCATACTGTATGCTGGTGGGCAAGAAATATTGTGATCTCATTGGGGTTAATGGTGGTCCACTACCAGTGGCATCCCTTTTTCTCTCATACTGCTGTAACCTGTTGGCTGCATAGAGGATCATGTCAGATCAGCGAAAGGCCTCACAGGATTTCGTCTGACCTCCAACTGCATTAATCATGTTGTTGATGTCAGCCCACATTTCATTACTTCATACTGTATTCCGTCCATGTCCAAGGAATCTCCCTCCTATTGTTGCAGAGTATCTAGTATGATGTAATTTTCTAGTTGGGAGAAATATTCCTCCCTAGGTGTGTTTGCCATCTGAAAGACAATGACATGCACATGATCATATTTCTGTGGTGGCCAAGTTATGCAGATGATTATGTGGACAGTGTATATCACCATAAACAGTATGCATTCCTGTGCAATGTACTAGTCTACAAAACACTGACTATGACATATACTAATGTAACATATCCAAATTAACACCAATGACTTCATGCATAACAATTGTAATATCAACATAACTTGCGACACCTGTAGAGTCTGTCTGTGGGATTCAAACCCCTTGCACTTCATATCTTGTGCATGGAGGTTCAATGACAACAGCATCATGATATAGGAGTCCACATGTGTTTTGCATTGAAATACTACACAAATTTAATTTGAAAAACTTACAGAAAGACTCAGCAAACTTAAGTATCTATATGCATGCCACTGAGATTACAGATCCTTTGTATATCCTGCAGTAGTTAAAAAATTGTGTCAAGAACCATCAATGAAGAAAGTATCCACATCAGCAACATGACATAGTGTATACAGATAATGTTGGAATCCATATGTTTTGGTACATATACCACAGAGTGTATGGAGTTACCCATAAGAAATACAAGTGACCCATAAATCCATCTTTATGCACTGTTCGCTTTTTTTATGTAAATCTATGCATACAACTGTATATGGCAAATGATTGCATGCCTTTCATGCAGATGGCAACACCTGTATGCATAAAGGTAAATCAAACAGAACTCCAGTAAGTTACAAGCATTTGCCTTAAAGCACACATTTTTTTAAATAAAAATGACTTTAAACAAGTATATTTGAGAACGAGCAATGTTAACAGAGGTAATATTCCCCAAAACAGAAATGCCAGCAGGTGGCAATTTACCTTATCAGCTACCTATGACTCAGGTAGTACTGAAAGTAAGACCACCTAATGTGCACCCATCTTTAAGTACAATTTCCACCACACATAATTAATGAGATTAATTAAAATTCCAGGTCTTGTAATCCCATTTGTGTACCTCTGTGTAATTTCTTGAAATTTGTCTCATTAACCAATAGCTCGGCATAATGGGCAGGTGCTCTGAGCAAGTTCCAAATAGCTATCAGTAAATGGAACCATGTGTAGCACACACCCATTATCCTTCAGTGATCTAAAACATGGCGTGTCACTTTTAAATATCAATTCTGATACATTTACAGATCAGACCACTGCTACCTGTGGAAAGAGTTGGTGAGACATCAGTGAGCATTCTTCTATCTATACTACTTTCCATTGAAGTATCAAGATGGCTACTTCCAGGAGCCTGCAATGTGTCCAGGCACTAAATTAAACAGAGAAGATGACCACACAGATGCTGACTGTCTATGCTGGAGTGGAGCATCAGATGAGAGCCAGACCAAGGAACTTTGCAATGATAACATCGGAAACTGGATTGTAAGGGGACACATCCACTATAGCTGTGTATCATTGATGCCTATAGAGCATAGGCAGCTGATGACTATGCATTTCATAGTTATCCATTATAGTATGATAGTATCACCTACTCTAACTGTATGCTGAATTGTAACTCATAAATATGTTTTCAGTTATGTGGTGATAGCTGTCTTTTCTTTAGATTATAATGGCCAATCGATATCAGAAGTTTCCATATTCATCTGCTGTCCATAGGAATATGGATAAACATAAGCAGCACCTGTCTGTTCAAAAGAAACAGGTGCTGTCTGTCAGCTCCTCCTGTAAGGAAACTGCCTGGCAAGCTGTGGGTTCAAATCCACATAGGGAAAACATTATTAAATTATCTTGGTTTATTTCACACAGTCAGATATTCTTCTCTACATAACTGCTTATTGATATTAATGTTTATTTTATGAATGGTTACAAATAACTCAGTTATTCATCAAATTCCAGTGAATATGTTTGTAATCCTTAATGGTCTGTTAACAGCACCTCTTTAAGTACAGGGTTAGTAAAGCTTGCTACAGATTGTTATATGTCTGACAAGATATTTTGTAATATGGCATTATTTTCAAAAGTGCTATCAAGTGTGGTTTTGTCATTCATCATTCAATTCACTTGAAGAACCACCTCATCCTTATCTTTTGATGCATTCGGATAGTCAAAGTTACAGATGAAATGCAGGACAGGAGGATACAGTGATGTACGCATTTGCTTTGTTATGTTAATTTTGCCAAGGAATATCTTTAAATGTACTCCTTCCATATACTTTGCTGTGTCCCTGATATAATCCTCCATTTATGTCTCTGTTAACAGAAGCTAAAGTATATGATACCTAGCACTATCCTACTATCCCATTGTCTGAGGGCTGAGGATTTTGCATTGTTGTTAATGGTTGTGACCACAGTGCTGACATGAATTCATTATTGCTAAGCATTTACCTATATGACCAGACCATGTTCATTCCTTGAAATCCTAAGCCATGATTTTTATTTGTATCCCATCACCCAGCCAGGTGATGCCAAGTCTTTTCAATGCATTCACAACACATGCTCAGGCAAGATTGACTAGCTGGGCAGATGGGTGTCAAGGTTAAAGTTTGGATATACATTAGAGTTACAGGTTTGAATCCCATGTCCTCAATCTGTGTTAAAAAATGTAAAAGCCCTGTATGTGATGTAGCCGCATGTGTGTAGTGGTTATCTGATACTCTTCAGAAGTAAATTTTTAGAACCTGATCTGAACATTATATATACTTGCTATTTGAGGACTGCATCATTCATATTTGCTCTTTTATCAGGCAATGAAGACCGGACCCAGAATCATGCCCTACACATCAAACGGATGCACAGGCTTGAGGAGCAGTGGAGGGATCGAGGTATGTTGCTTAATTTTACTGTTTTACTAAATGAAATGCATCTGATCCTTGTTATAGGCCTGCATTTTTTTATATTACTATGTATATTGCTTAGAATAGTTAAATACTCATCATGCATCAGTAAGGTAAGTGCAATAATCACACTCTACCTGTGTTTAAATGTCTGTCTGAAATACAAATATGTTGAAATATCATTTAGCATCACATCATGTTTCCTGCAGATAGTTTTTGAAATGTGGGCCACAACACAAATGACAGTGGGGTTTATACATCTGTTACACATAGTGTGAAATGAATTTTTTTATTTTTTTTTTACATATAAATGCATAGTGCTTTGGCTGTTGCTTATAATGCATGGTTTAGCACACTTGTATGTGTGGATCAGTTGTGCATAGCCTACCTAGTCACAACCTGAATGGGTCTGCTCTGTCATGTTTGCACTGCTGTTGGCAGACTGTATGGCATGCCTTTCAGTTCAACATTGGTATTGCATCTACCTGTAACACCTTGGGTATTTTTGTTGTAACATGCTTGTATCCTGTGTTTGTGAATACCTCTGCAGATAGGCCTTTCTTTGCTTTGCAACATTTCATAATCAAGATGTTTGCATTTTGCAGGCTACTGATTGCTACTAAGTATAGGCAGGTCATGCATACAGTTGTGCACACACAATACTGTTAGTAGATCATATTGTAGTTTCTCATGTGTCATAGACAGTGTTGGCTGTACATTGTTAGTATTGCTACTGTTGTATTCATCATATCGATATGGGTTCAGCCATTTACTATGCTGTCTGGCTCAGATGTTTGTCATATAGCTTACCTAGTTTCTGTAGTATTGTCATCTCACTTTCTCTCCATATTAACGATGTCACTTGGTGGTTGTTCATATGATTCATTACATGCAGAGACTACAATTTACATTCACATACAGACATAACTGCTCAGGGAACACATGCATGGGAAAAAGAAAGGGATTAATGACATACTGCCAAACATTCAGATGAACAGTTTACTGAGGCAGACTATATTATTAAATGGTACAGGTCCCAATAATAATGTTACCTTGAGGTTTACAAGCTTTTATTTTGCCAAATTTAAATTTTGTTAATTTGACATGAGGCAGTGACAGTTGTGATTCCATTCAAATGTCAGGATGTGTTACATGTGCTTGTTTTACATATGCTTGCCATGCTTCATGGTGGCCAATATTTGAATGTTCATGGGATGTCATGATTCCCACTGGTAACCTCTGTTAAGCATGCCATTGCATGGCCCTGATTGAACTGCTGGCATTTTTGATGGATGCATTTTCCCTGATATGTTCTATTTTTAGACATGTCAATAACTATAGATAAAGTACCTTAGGGAAAGTGTTGTGTACATTAGAAGCCATTCACTAGTAGCAATTGTATCGATTATACTTGTGTTCTTTGCTAATGTTTGCAACATTTCAAACTGAACTGCATTTTATATAACAACTTTGATGAATGTTGCTACACCTTCAGTGTCATATTTGTAACTGCATAACTCACAAGTGGATATGATGTTAATTGAAGTATGTTAGATTGCATATGTGCACATCAGTTTCATTTTAAGGTCAGCTACGATCTTTATGGGAATGTATGACATGATATGCTTTTGCTTTTCATTTCTGTCATGTTTTGCAATTCATCTTGACAGAACATAGGGCCCATGGATGTTCACCGATCAGATGCAGAAGAGGAGCACATGCCAGATAAATGCTGGAGCCCTCAGATGATGACAATGATGATGAGGAGGAAACTGGACCATTCCTGCCCAAGCCATCATGCCTGCTGTACCCCAGAAGAAACTGTACCAGGACTGGAACAGCCATGATTACTAGGAGGATATCCAAAAGGTTGTGACCGATGTGTTCTGAAGTCAAATGAGGGACATGATGGGGAAGTTCTTCCAGGATATGTCATGGACTACAGGTGACTTGTTCAGGGAGATAGCCCAAGAGATCATTCATGAGGGTTATCCTCAGGTCCTTAAGTATTGTCTGTGTACTCCAGTTGTGTTATGTTGCCAACATGCTGATTGCCATATAATTTACTTGCATACCATGTAGCTGCCATGCTTATGTGTTACATGTACAAACATACCATGCAGATATTATTCTTAAAAAATAAAAAAAATAGGGCCTATTCCTGTCAAAAAAATGTCCATGCCCTCTGACTTTCCCTGAGATTTTCCTATTCCAAAATCTCTCTTCTGTGTCCCCTCTTCTTCACCCATATCTCCACATATTCTTTTCTGTCTTTGACTTTCCTTGGGTGTGTGCATTACCTGTGTTCCCCACATAAGTTCTGAACCCATTGCTAGCTAACAGTAGCTGTAGTGATGTGGCCCGTGATTGCCGTTTGCCTTTATTAATTTTTTAACTGGAAAATGTATAGATTCCATCAGAATCCATAAGTGGGAGTTAACATATTTTAATAATAATGGAGTTAAGCTGATTAGAATATTTTTATAATAATGGAGTTAAGGTGATATTCCATATTGTTCTTAAGCTTAATGGAGAGATTCTGTTATAGATATTTATTTAAGACTGTCAGGATGCTCGAAATGTGAGATTCTTTTCAATACTTTGTTAATGTACATCACGCTTTGACAGCAATTTTTCAATACTTATGGATTACTTGTGGGTATTGTTCAGTGCGCCATTACTACTGAGATACTCCTTTGTGCCTTGAGATATTCTGAGTTCACTGTGTCACATTTACATATTACACTGTTATCTCCAACTTTAGTGCTATCGACATAATGTGCCATATTCCTAGAACTTTTCAGAATCTGGCCCAATGGGTTGTAGCAAAATAAAGTACAGGCACATCAGATACAGTTTATAGCAAAGAGTCATTCATGATTATTCATGATTCTAGACATTGAAAGTTAGGGAAATGTTTTATTCATGATTTAAATTACTAAATGTTAGAAGAAACTATATTCTTTGAGTGTAATTCTACCTATGACCAACATTATAACAATTCCCAGTTACAGATTATTTTTCTTTTCTGAATTATACAATGGAAGGTCATTAATATTTGAAAATGCAAATGAGTGGTTGTTCACCTAAATGTGCTTGTTATAAACTGAAAACTATCCAGAGGAAAAGTTCTGCTATCAACTGAACTGCACTCTTTTTTTAGCTAAGCAATATTAACCCTTTAAAGATGGTACCTACTTTAGTTTGTACAAACAATCCTGCATACAAACGGGATAAATTTAGAGTCAATACAAACACTCCTGAAGTGGACTTAAAGTAGTTAAAATAATGAGTCATTTTCTATATGCCAATAACCACGTGCTACATGCATACTGATAACATTGTTCATTTATTCTGAAAAAAGGCAAAAATGATCTGTTCAAACTCTATTTCTATCAAGATGGGTTTTCTGTTGCAAAATTACATTTTTTTTTTCTTTAGAAATTTATAGGAACACTGTATTTTAATGGTGGTGATTAGCATATTCAGTTCAAGACCATTTGTATGCATATGCATTTTAAGGTCTGATCAGCTCACTCAGTTCTAGGTAGATAGAGCATACAGAATTATCCAGAGATAAACTGAAATTAAGGTCGAAACTGGAAAGTTGTAACACTATAACACTGTTCATTTAGAAGATGAAAAAAAATACTATAATAATCATTTCAGACTTCACTGTTAATGCTTTTTATTGTAGATTACAAACCCTTCAACTTTCCATGTTTAGTACGAACAAAGCCTTACGATACTATAACACTAAAAACATTTTTTTCTTACCACAACGCCTAACTAAAGCAAATCTGTAGCAAATTGTATGTTATTAAAATTTCATTCAGTCACAATGTCCTCAATAGTTATGAAATATTTCACTGTAAACAGACTGCACATGGTTGAAGAAATATATTTCCCTATGAAGTTTGTGCAGTCTAGTGCTAGACTATAAAGATATTTGGACTAAAACAAATCAGTTTCTTTAAAGGATAATGCTGCAAGTGTACCATGATTCTGATAAACTGTTGTTTACTGAGAAGAAAATGGAGCCTCAGCTTTTGTGACACCTCCCACTGAATTGAATTCGACCTTAAATTTAGTTTTCTCTCAGTCACACACAATGGTATGTTATGTGCTATACCAACTGAGTAATTTTATATGTATACAACTACATTTTATAAAGCAGAATATTATACATTTAATGGCCTCTTCTGCCTTTTACACCCCGCAACATTCTGAGAGACACTACAAATTGTTTGTGTCTTTCGGCTTTTCCCGGTTAGGGGTCGCCACAGCGAAACTCCGGTCCGCTAATGATTGGCAGTTGATTTTTACGTACCGGCTTGCCAGGCCTGACGCACAACCTTCAACGAAGGTACGCCCATTCACACATGTCTCCACGCAGAAGACGCTCTAGCTGAGAATATACATGAAAAACACACTTATTTGAAGTAAGCATTTAAGATTACATACATGGTAGGACTCTGATATGCTATTTCTTGGCCTTTTATATAAAAATTCTGAAACTCTTCTAGAGGTCCAGAAAATCTTAAATCCAAACCAAAAATGAAGAGAGTGAGCTGTCATGACTTACATGTATCAGGCATTGCTGCTTTAAGTACAAAGTGGACAGAGAGTAAATATGTGGTAGATTTCTCTCTCAATTCCAGTGCTTATTAATAATGCCAATCCCTCCAGGCATGTTAAAAGGTCAGTTCCCTGTGCTTTCTCCTATTAAGCTGGTGAACATGGGCATTTTGAGGCAGTGTAGCAACTGCCTAATGTACACAGGCAACCCTCTCCTCTTACCTGCTAACACTCAGATTTGCGGGAGATGCACCTATATATCCAAATTGGAAGCCATGTGCTCTCCAGTCAAGACCGGAATAGCTGGTCAAGAGGAGATGGTCAACACCTGCACTACACCACATAGAACACATAGCCCTCCAGAGAACCCACCATAACAGCTCTCACATAAAAACACAAACCACACACCCACCTTCATGTAGGCCATCAATCAAAACCTACCCAAACAGCAGAGACCTCCAAGACAGAAATGCACTCGACCACCACAACACAGCACAAATCACAAGACATATAGCTCACCTACACAGTGTGCCCCTCAACCTAAGCCCTTAAGGCAAAACAGCTTGCCCAATACACTAAACATAGGTGACTTGATAGTGAAGCACACTAATGCCCCACTCACTAGGCTCAATAAGGAAAAGGTATCAAACAGCTGTCTGTCGGGTTCCAGGATCCAACACATAACTCACACACTCAGATCACTCCACAACAAGTACAAGTATGGCTCTGTCATTGTCCATGTGGGTGTGAATGACCTGAGATGTACCTCCCTGGACTATATGAAAAGAGACATGGAGGAGCTCTCAGATTA
>NC_056732.1:595027521-595032521 GCF_019279795.1 Protopterus annectens
GAATGGATCCCATATCCAAAAGGTAGCACACAGGAGTGGGAGACTTAGCCTTAGCTCACCATTGCATATACCATGGAAAACAGTGCAGACAAGCATGTATGTGACGATGAAGTATGGGACACCATTAGTGTAGAATTAAAACAGATGCCCATCCAAAACAGATGACAACATATGTTGCAAACTGGTCACAGAGGCTGCCCAGAGACATGCAGCAACACTGGGACTTGCAGGAATGTCTAGCAAGTACTGCCTGTGCAGTACCTGTGTCGACAATTACCTGGATACTGCATAAGTGTGGCTTATGGGTTAAGGTAATAAGATGAAAGAGTTGTTCTACAGGAGACATCATTCAGGGCTCTCTACAGGTAGCATATGCATAACATCAAGTCCCCTAAAGGCATGTGTTGCAATGTGTAATGTTGTACCAAGACCAAGGCTGAAACCTACAGACAGTATTAATAAAGATGCATGTGCTGCACAAGCAGTACCTCACTCTACCTCTTGCCCGCCATCCCATCTGTACCTTGCTGGTGCCAGTGTACACCTGTAGATTTGTTGTTCATTAGCAGGAACTAGGCCAGTAGACATGGTGTTCTGAATTTGGGACACTGCAAAATGACAGTCGTGTGGCCCATAGTTGTCAAGCATCTGCAAAAAGGCTGAGGATGGGGAGGGGTGTCATCCTGAAACACAACAGTGAACTGAAGCATATATCCGAATCTCACTATGAATGGCTGTATTTGAACACAGTCAAGGTCATGCATTGTGCCAGACAAAACCCTGACTCCACAGTAATAGTGAAGGCACTGTGTGACCTCTAAGGTCTGTGCAAATGAGCTGACCTTGCAATCTGGCAGAGTTGGGGGACATTTGTAAAGTGGAGTGACCAAATAATGGCAAGTGAAGATGGGTCATGCTAGTATACACCTTCCAGGAATAGTGACTGCTGTAGTTCACTCAAAAGGTGCTGCAACAAACCATCATGTTAAGGGTGTGCACACTTATGAAACCCACATATTGTATGCATCCCAATCAACATCTGCACAACTAACACATTTGTTTGATACTGCATTTGATTGCACAGGTGATATGTCACAAATCAGCTGTGTGTAATGTTAACATATTATTTTTTTATTTTTATTTATTTATTTATTTATTTACATTTGTTGAGCGTGAGTGTCCGACTGGACATAGCTCCATTTTCAGTGGAGGCCTGGGGAGAAAAGCTCCACAGTTAAAATATACAGACAGTAGTTACATTGGATTTACATAGCAATTAACAATTTGATTAACGTAGCAATTAACAATTGTAGACATAGTTACAGATGAAGAACATAGTACATCAGTAGACAACTAGAATCTTTATCTGCGAAGTACATAACAGACATTAACAATTGTTACAATAAGAAGTTCCTGCTGTATAATAAGTAGTAGGCTTATGAGCATCTAAGCTTGCTATAATCAAGGTAGTTAGTGGGGTGGAAAGAAAGGTAGTGGATGGATGGGGTGGGTGATATTAGAGTGGGAGTTGCAAGGGCATAGCCAGCATGTTTTAGGTGCACTTTTAGTAAAGTTTTGAAGTGGGTCCATGATGGTACAGAGGTAATTGTGGGTGGGAGGGAGTTCCATAATTTGGCTATGGCTCAAGAGAATAGTGCTTCACCAGCAGAGTTATTGGCTTTAATGATCTGCAAGTGATTTTTGTTGCTGGATCTTAGTGGTCTGGTGGTGCAATAAGGTAGGACTAGATTCTGGAGGGATGGGACATTTAGTGGATGGTTTACTAGTTTGTGGGCGAGTGTGACTTGATACTATTGAAGGAGGTGAAGGAGTTCAAGCCAGCCCAGTTCAGCAAGTGAGAGACAGTGGTGACTATGGTAGGATGCCCCTGTGGTGAATTTGGCAATTTTGTTGTAGCAGGTCTCTAGCTTGTTTAGATTGCATTGCCTTAGGTTAGTATATATTGGAGAGGCATAAAGCTGGGTGAAGATAAGGTGGGAATTTGCTACTGAAATCTTTGCTGCTTTGGTGAGAAGTTGCTTATTTCTGTATAATTTTTTTAAACTTTTTTTATGTTCATGGATATGTGAATGTCAAATTTTAGTTTATTGTCTATTTCCACTCCTAGCAATTTGGTGTGTTCTGTTGGGTGTATAGTGGTGCTGTCTTTTGCTGTGATGTTAAAGTGAGAGTTGTTTTGAGTATGTTTGGTGGGTTGGAAGATGAGTAGTTTAGTTTTGTTTGGGTTGAGTATTAATTGGGCATCGGTTAACCAAGTTTCAACAGAGGAAAAGGCTTCGTGTGTGACTTTTTGCAGTTTGGGTAGGGACTGGGCTGAGCAGATGATGGTTGAGTCATCTGCGTATTGTATGAGTGTGCCATGTTTGGTGGCAGAGGCTAGATTATTGTTAAAAATAGAGAAGAGTAGGGGTCCAAGAATGGATCCTTGGTGAACCCCTATAGAGACAGGTAGTTGGGGAGATATGTCATTCTGCCATACAACGGATTGTTGGTGGTCAGACAGGTAACTCTGAAACCAGTTGGTGACTGATTGAGAGAAGGATAGGTTATTGAGGACAGAGATGAGTTGTTTGTGTGGGAACATGTGAAATGCTTTAGATAGGTTTAGGAAAGTAGCAGAGGAGAGATAGCCATTGTTTTTATGCTGAAGGATAGTGTTAGTAAAGGAGAGTAAGGCAGTGGTGGTGCTATGGTTTGGTCCGAAACCATGCTGAGTATTGGAAAGGAGGTTGTTAGTAAGGAGGTAGTCTGAGACCTGAGAGTGAATGCATTTCTCTATTATTTTGGAGAGTGGAGAGAGAATAGCTATGGGGCGGTAATTGGTTAGTTCTGTGGACGGGCCGCCTTTGTGGAGGGGAATTATATGTGATACTTTCCATAGTTTGGGAATGTAACTTTCTGACAGAGATTGGTTAATCAAGATTGATACTGGGTAGGCCAGAGCATCAGCTGCGATTTGTTGGTATTCACTTGGGAGATTGTCTGCTGCTAATTTTGTGGACTTAAGTTTAGTTGAGTTTTTTTATGTTGGAGGCAGGTACAGGAGAAAAAGAGAATGCCGTGGTGAGATTAATAGTTGAAGGTGTGGGCTGGAGGGGAGGAGGGTTGTGTTGCTTAGCTAGTGATAGTATGGTTTGTGTGAAGTGTGCGCTGAATGAGGTAGCAATATTTTTGGAGGAGTTAGGGATGTTAGGAGGAGGGGTATTGACTTTACCTGGGTGGAGGATGGAGTTTATGGAGGACCAGAAATTTTTTGGGGCTGTGTTGGGAGGAGTCTGGGCAGACTGGTAGTATTGGAATCTGTCCTGTTTTATTAGCTTTTTGACTCTATTGCATAGTTCTAGGAATTTCTGTCTAGTTGCAGGGGTTTTGGTTTTGTGTCAGTGCTCCCAGGCTTTATCCCTGTTTTTCATTTCTGACTTAGTGGTTTTCTGTAGCCATGGGGAGGGTTGTGCTTTGATTCCGGAAATTCTTATGGGGGCATGGTAATTAAGGATGCTCAGGAAGGCAGTATTAAAAAGTTCTACTGCATCATCAAGACTGAGGTACTTTAGAGGATGCCAGTTACATTCTTTGAGGGATGAGATGAATGTGAGTGGGTTAAACTTTAGTTTTTTACATATTTGACAGTAGATGACAGGTTTAGCTTGGTATAGGTATTTTTTGAAAAGGAATGTTGGGGAGTGGTCACTGAGGCTATCTGATAAGCAGTCTGTTATATATGACTGGGGGCTCTTACTGACTAATATCCAATCCAGGGTAGTGTGTTTGTTGGAGTTTTTATTTATCCTGGTTGGTGACTGGACTAGTTGGGTGAAGCTATGAAGGTTTACATGATGCGTTGGATGATTGCCAGAACAGGATTGCCAGTCAATATTGAAATCACCTAAAATTATAGTTCCTTGGGGAAGATGGTGGGTAGACCAGCTGAGGAGGTTTTCTAGTGGATGGATATTTTGGCAAGGTGGGAAGTAGCATCCAATTATGTTGATGGTTTTGTTTTGGTTTATTATGAGGTTGTAGTACATTATTTCTTCATTGCCTGTTTGTGGAGCTGATGATTTTAAGATCTTGATGTTTAGATGCTGTTTAAATATTATAGCTACACTGCCTCCTTTCTTGTTTAGCCGGTCTCCTCTTAGTATGCCATAACTGGTAGGGAGGATTTGCTCACTGGTAATGTGAGGTTTTAGCCAGGTTTCTGACAGGATGACTATATCTGGGGAGTACAAGTCTATGGTGGCTTGGAGTTCATGGACTTTGTTGGATATACTTCTAATATTTAGGCTTAGTAGAAGGAAGTCACTTGGCTTTCTACTGGCTGCGATATGGGGGAAGTTGTGGTTTCTAGTGTGATTATGAGGATTGGGGTTGGAGATGGTAGGGCCAGGGTTGGAGTGGATGTTTCCACTTAGAGCCAGTTTTGATATGCATGAGGTTATTAGTTTTCTCATTTTTTGAATGTGTTTGTTTATTAGGGAAACGTTATGATCATTCTCTGCGGGTAATAGGTATGGTGGGAGGGTTACTATGTTAAGTTGTAGGGATGCTTTATGTTTGAGTAATATAGTTGCTTGAATATGGAGTTGGTGCATAGGGATGGTTCTTGAGTTGGTGGGAGGGGAGCTGAGTGAGGGTGAGACATGAGTGGTGGTGTGAGTAGTAGTACAGTGGAAGTGGTTGAGTGGGGGAATGATGGAGTTTTGGTAGGATGTAAGATAAGCAAGGAGAGTGCATGCAGTGAGCATAGGTATGGTATGCTTATACATGTTAGCTGAGGAGGAGTGATAGTAGTGGGAAGATGGAGGAGGTAGTGTTGGGTTTAGTGCCGTGGTTTGCTATTGGAAAGATGGGAGGGATTTGTGAGTGTAATAAAGGTAGGACCACTGGGGATGGAAGGGAATAGGTGGCAGGGTGGGTAGTGAAGCAGGTAGGTTAGTTGCTCTTATGAGGGGGCTGGAAACAATCTGGTAACAGAG
>NC_056732.1:595042521-595165021 GCF_019279795.1 Protopterus annectens
GGCTAGGCAAAGTGAATACCTTGGCATCAGGCCACATGACACTGGTCTCCAGTGTGGCTTAGGGGTGTAGTCCCTGGAGTGGTCTCCACAGGTGGGTATTGTATTCACCATTCACTCATTTGGGTTACAATTGTGGGTGGCTAGTGATGTGCACTGCTTCCCATGTATGTGAGCTATATTCCATAACATGGACAGTGTCTGGGTTGTGCACATGTCCCACATGCATGTTCTTTGACTTGTGGATGTGTACTTGAGGTCTCTGGGGTATGTTGTGTGTACAGATTGTTATCTTCTGATGTAGCATTCCTTACCTCATTTAGTGAGACCTGGATATGGAACTGAGGTCATGCTTGCACCTACATTGACAGCATGATACATGTATTCAGTGGCATTAGTGGCGTCTGTCTATACAGAGCATGTGTATAAAGTATCGTATTCCCTTTGTGGGTTACATTTCTAGAATCTACATTTGTTGTAGGCGTCCTGTGGGGAACATAGCAAAAGGACCACTATATGTATTTATTTGCCTATTGTAGGGATGGAACAGGGTGCTATGTACTTTTACTTGCTGGATATCACACACTCAGTCAGGAGATGTTACACATGACAGAATTTTCTGATGTCAGTGGTAGTGTTACGGTCAACAGTCATGTAGTCCACTGCAATCACACCATGGTTACTATCTGTGGGCAATATGCAGGGAATTACCAATATAGTGGTTGTTGTCTAGTCAAGTGTGTTTGTGTATGAGCCATGGGTGGAGAGTGTTCTCTGAGTAATACAAGGGTTGCCTATGTTGTTCACTGATCCATAACATCACATGTAGGGCTATGGATTGTCTACATCAGCCTCTCTGCTGTTTGACATCTGTTGTCCTTGTAAGGTGGAAATTGTGACATATAGTAGATCCTCAATATAATACTTTATCAAAATCCACCCAC
This sequence comes from Protopterus annectens, assembly GCF_019279795.1. NCBI lineage: Eukaryota > Metazoa > Chordata > Ceratodontiformes > Protopteridae > Protopterus > Protopterus annectens. The sequence continues at coordinate 595,043,463 of NC_056732.1, forward strand.
AATGCATCCAGTCATTGCACAATCACAGCAACCTCCACCCAGGATATTGATGACAGACACAAACACGCATGCCAGTACTGAGATTCAGATCCCTACATAGCTATATATTGCTACTACAGTGTACAGCATTTATCACACACACCACATAGCTTATTGGATAGATGTTGTCCCAATGTACTTCTAAGGTGAGGAACATCAGCAGCCCTTGTAAATACTGACATTGGGTGATGTAGTGGGTGAGAGATCTTCAAATTAATTTTACCCTCTTCACACATTTACATTTGCCAGGGGGAAGGTTCAAACTTCTATATAACAATCTTTATGGATCATTATGTTATGCAGTTACCACATGCACCACTGACCTGGCAACAGGTACTTGTTAGGTGGATGATATCTGCAGGACCACTAACTTCAGGCTCTGAGATGTGTACTGTCTGTAAAAGGGGCCAAAATCATTGAGGTACACACACAAACACTTGCCACAGATGAGATTCAAAGCCATAGCTGTCCAGTGACTGCTACTACATTGTTCTGCATTTATGGCATGCACCACAGAGCTTACAGGCTAACTCTTGTCTAAAGTGGTATTTCAAGATGAATGACATCAGCAAGATTGCTAAAGTTGGGCAATGGGAGGTGTAGTGACTGTGAATGACCTCACACTCATTAATCTTTACACGCACAGAGTTTCACAGTTGCCATGTCTGGGATTAGAACTCCTACCTGCCTATGTATGCTACACTACAGCATTACACAGTTATCACATGCACCATGGAGAACGCAGGGCTAGGCTTTCTTCAAAGGTGTATTTCAAGGTGAATGACATCAGCAGGCTTGCTAATATAGGGCAATGGGAGGTGTAGTGACTGTGAATGGCCTCAAAATCATTAATCTCTATTCACACACACACACACCTATCTCATAGTTGCCGTGTCTGGGATTAGAACTCCTACCTGACTAGTATGCTATGGTATAGTGTTACACAGTTATCGCATACACCATGGACCTTACAGGGTTCACCCTTGTCCAAAGGTGTATTTCAAGGTGAATGAAATCAGCAAGCTTGCTAATGTAAGGCAATGGGAGGTGTAATCACTGTGAATGTCCTCAAAATCATTAACCTCTACTGACACAGTCTCATAGTTGCCATGTCTGGGATTAGAATTTCTACTTGACTAGTATGTTACACAATAACATTGTGCAGTTATCGCACACTCCATGGAGCTTATGGGGCTATCTCTTGTCAAAAAGGTGCATTTCAACGTGAATGAAATCAGCAGGCTTGCTAAAGTAGGGCAATGGGAAATGTAGTGACTGTGAATGACCTCAAAGTCATTAATATCCACACACACACACACACACACACACACACACACACACACACACACACACACACACACACACACACACACACACACAGAGTTTCACAGTTGCCATGTATGGGATTAGATCTACTACCTGACTAGTAGGTTACACTACAGCATTATGCAGTTATTACACATGCCACCATGCTAGCCCTTGTCCAAAGGTATATTTCAAGGTGAATGACATCAGCAGGCTTGCAAAAGTAGGACAATGGGAGGTGTAGTGACTGTGAATTACTTCAACATCATTAATCTTTACACACAAAGAGCTTCACAGTTGCCATGTCAGGGATTGGAACTCTTACATGACTAGTATGTTACACTATAGCATTATTCAGATATCGCATGCACCATGGAGCTTATACGGTTAGCCCTTCTCCACAGATGTAGTTCAAGATGAATGACATAAGCAGGCTTGCTAAAGTAGGGCAATGTGAGGTGTAGTGACTGGCCTCAAGATCATTAATCTCCACACACACAAACAGTGGCCATGTCTGGGATTTGAACTCCTACCTGACTAGTATGCTACACCATAGCATTATGCAATTATCACACATGCCACAGAGGTTACAGAGCTAGCACTTTTACAAAGGTGTATTTCAAGGTGAATTACATCAGCAGGCTTGCTAAAGTAGGGCAACATGAGGTGTAGTGACTGTGAATGGCCTCAAAATCATAAATCGCTACACACACACAGTTTCACAGTTGCCATCTCTGAGATTAGAACTCCTACCTAACTAGTATGTTATGCTATAGCATTATGCAGTTATCGCATGTGCCACAGAGATTATGGGGCTAATTACTGTCTAGAGAGTTATTTCAAGGTGAATGACATCAGCATGAGTGCTAACATGGGCTATAGGAAGTGCAGTCTGTGTGAATAGGCCAGAATCCATTCCTCTGGGAACAAACACTCAGTCACACACAACTTTACATTTGACAGGAGTGGGTATACAAATGCTAGATGAATACTGATGTGTACTGTCATGTTACACAGTTATCACGAGCATCACAGACACTATAGGGTTGAGGGCTACCAAAAGAAAATGTGTGCAGTGATTGACATTGGCACATCATGTGATATTGGCCAATTGGATGTGTAGTGGGTGGGACAGGACTCATGTTGGCAATCTCTTTGTCTCTGTGTGCCTCTCCCTTCCCCACATCTCTGTGTGTGTATGTTTGACCTGTTATAGTGTGTTGGCTTTGGATATGTGTGAGTATTCCTATCCAGTGAATGTGCAAAGCATGAATAGTGTGCAATGAGGTGTGTGTGCACAGACATCTGCGACTGACAGATATGTATAGTCCACTGTTGTTGTCAGACATGGGCTTCATGTCTCTAAGTGTTGGAGCATGCCCAGTATGACCTTCTGTATTTTGTTGTCAGACATGGGCTTCATGTCTCTAAGTATAAGAGCATACCCAGTATAACCTTCTGTATTGAGTGTGTGAATCCTCCAGTGCAGGATTTTGAGTTTTAAACCTACAGCTAGGAACCTGTTTCTGCAGGATATCTCTAGATAGGTTGACAATATGGAGTCACAATGGGCAACAAATAGTGGGATACTGTAACTATTACTGTCTGTGCTGCTTGTGTTACATGGTTGGTGTCAGCAGAGATATTCAGACATGTACTGTTTTACACTGTGATGTATTATGTCATCAGCTACTGACAGATATACTTATTTGCTCACAGTTATTTCCAAGGAAATACAAGATGAATGAAGCTGTATCCAGTATTGTGATCTGCAGCCTGTATATTCTTGCACACTCATGCTATTCTGGAGGGGTAGCTGCAGATACTTGCTGATGGATCTGTGGAAATGGTCCAGCACCTTGGTACTGTGGTGGCTGAGGATCCCCTGCTTGTACATTTATCAACATAACAGAATGGCCATATCTTAATGTGGCCAAACCTCTCAGCTGTACACATTCACCCAGGTTACCCAGAGGTAGGGATCATATATCTGGTCAGTTTCCCTTCACATTTTGGTTTACGAGTAGGTTTCTAGCTACCCATTACTGAGTTTGCAGGCAGGGGTAGTATGGGCACACATCGGAGTTTCAGACTTCACACACTCCATAGCATCCATGCTTCTACACCCACCCCACTCTGTTATTATATCATCTTCCTAACATTATGCGAGTGATATCTGGGAAGTATCCCTATAGTTGTCCCTCCATCCCAGCATTACTTAGGGGTTGGTCTACAGTTCAAACAGTAGGACATGGTGGGCATGCTACTGGGATTTGTTGACATGGCCTTGCATTTGTGTTCTGTGGTCTGTGTTATGTTGTTATTTGGGACCCCATGAGATAACACACATTGGCAGTATGGGTGAGGCACAGGCCTTTGACTGAGGACTGGAGGGTATTTGCTAGTGATGCAGGCCATCTGTAGCAAACCAGTGCATTCTGTCACTCCTAAGTCCCAGGATGCAAGCTACTGTTTTCCCCTGGGGTGACAGCGTAAGTGTGGGAGGTGTTAATGGCAATAGTTCCTTTCCATATTAATTCTTTGGTCTGGATGCTGGCAGGGTGCTGATTACAGGAACACACCTGCATAGGACACCTCTTCAGCATGCTGCATTATGTGGGTATTCCCATACAGAAGTAGGAGTCATGCTGTACTCATTCCCAGCAGCAGGGAAATGACCTGTGATAAACCTGTGGATGATGGTGAGGTGAGATGAGTGCATGTGTGATATGGAGGCTTCTTGCAGCTGACTCACAGATATAACTGAGACATTCCCCTTTTGCTGCCTTGTGTGGGCACATAGACATTCCCTCATTACTTCATAACTCTGCCTTTTGTGGTCTGCCAGTGATTGTTCAGAATACATCAGTATTCCATACTACACAGACAACTAATGTGTTGCTAACCTGTATGTACAATTTTAAAAGTGTGTGCAGATGACAGTTACATTTTATGTACTCTGTCTAGGGTACTTCCACGTGTGTACTGTGTGTATGCTTAGGCCCACATTCAAGGCATGTCCATCTTTCAGATGGTGACAGGTATTGACATCTGAACAATGAGTATGGATGACTGCTGAATTGGGTCTTGCTGGGATGTATTGTGGTTGGCACTGCAGTTGTCAGAACATGGCCCTGTCATCAACAGTAGTGGCCATACCCACTGGGAAACAACCCTCTATGCCTACATGCTGACCACTTCCACACAATGTAGAACACACAACAACCTAACACACAGAGCCCTGCATATTGTACACATGCAACAATCTATCCTGTAAATTGGGCCAGGTCAGGTAATCTGTGCTCCACTGTTATTAACCCTACTCTTACATGTTACTACATTTCTACATATGATTGGGGGGGGGGCACACCTAACAACTGTAAACATTTGCTATGACTGTACTGGTATTTCAGGTACTCTGCTGGCTTCCATTTCGTTTTGTATTCTGACCTATCATGCAGACTAGATGCATATCAGAAGAGTACAGATCTTAGGTTTTATTGAACTACATTTCACTTTCAGACTTCATACACTGCAGAACTACCATACAACTGCCTGACCTGTGCTAGTCTGTCTGTGTAGGTCTGGAGGGGAGCTGTTATCCATTGCCATTAATTGGAGGCCTTAGCACAACCTTTCTTTATAGTCATCTACACCTATCCTGCAGGCTGAGGCTGTTGTTGGGTATGTGAACCTCACTGACATGCATGTGTGTGTCTTATGGACACACATTTGGGCCACCACATGTGCTGCAGTGGGATTTGTCACCTTGTCTAGTACTGCCTACTTTGTTGACACCAGTATTTGTTATGGATTCCATGCTGCCCATATAGGTGTCCACTATCTGCTGCCATCCCATTCAGCCACCCAATTCCCTTGCATGCTCTCATCCATACCTTACCTATGACTAGCAGAACATACTAATCCATTCAGCAATTGATAGGAAGACTGAGTTCCTTGTGGCTGTGCCAGTATTGAGGATGGTGCTGGAGGGCTGACTATGTTGGATGCTCATAGTACACTACCTAAACATGGTAAAGCACAGGTAGTATCATGTTTGGCATCCCTTTTACTGTATGTGCGAGTCAGAGAAAGGTGTAATTTCCTGGGTTCCTACCATGTCAGTGTATGTGCTATGCATTGCATCCTTGACAAAGTCTGGGCATACTGGGCATGCCTCCTTCTGCCTACATGGGCATGATCAGGTTGTTCCTCCTCTGAGTCACTCTGTGCCTGTGATGGCCTTGGCAATGGTGGGGGGGGGGCTGTGTGGCCCTGGCCTATGCTGTTCTTGCTGCAGCTGTTTCTGCAGGATCATACTGTGTAGCATTGCACATACAATGAAAATTTGGGTACATGTTGCTGAAGAGTATGGCAAGGCTCCACTGGATATGTCCAGGCAGTGGAACTGTGACTTGAGCATGCCAAACACACGCTCTGTTATGATTTTCATTTGTCTGTGTGTCTTATTATGGAGTTCTTGTTCGGGTATGTGTGCATTTCTGATGGGTGTCATCAGCCATGGCTCCAGTGCATAACCAGCATCCCCCACTAGGTGGCCATATGGGATGTCTCCACTGGCAAGTTTCTGGTACAGCTGTGTCATATGCCAGATATGGGAGTCGTGATAGCTTCCAGGGCTGCCACCACACACATTCATTATAATGCCCTGGGCATTACACATGACCTGGCAGTTGATGGAGGGGAAGCCCTTGTGGTTTATGTAGCCCCTACCCCACTCACCACGTGGTGCTTTGATGTGTAAATGTGTGTAGTCTATAGTACCCACTACCTCAGGGTATTCTGCTATTTGGTGGAAGAGATGCATATTGCTGGTCAATGCCTCATGGGTGTTGGAAAAATATATGTGCTCATTGGCATGTGCTGGCATGGCATCCAAGAATTGGTGGAGTACCCTGGATGCTGATGCCTGTGGGATCCCATGATATCCCCAGTTTGTGTTTGGAAGGTACCTGTGGCTAGTATTCTTAAGCTTACACATACCTTGGTATCCACTGGGATGGGTTCCCCTCTGTTGGTTCTGTGTGTGAGGCATAGCTGGCACAGCTCAACAATTTGCTGTAGATGTCCCTGTCCACCCTATAGCACTCCACATTCTTGAGCTCATGTAGCCCCTGGTAGTTTACCCTGCGTCTGTATACTCATCTCCTTCTCCTCACTGTAGGTTGGTCATCAGCATTCTCATCCTCACCACCCTCAGCCTCTTCCACATATTGATGTTTGAGAATGACAGCAGCCTTTATCATTTTGTTAGTTTTGCCTGGTAAAATTTCCCCGTCTGTGTATACTGGTGGTGTAGAGTTTGTGGGAAAAAAACAGAGTGAAGGTGTTTGCATAGTTTATAGCAGTGTGCTGGGCTGTGCTTGGCTGCTGCATGTGTAACTGTCTGATTCTGATACATTTCATCTGATAGCTATGCTAGTTCTCCTTAATTGCCTTCCTACTGCTGTTTTTCTTTCCCATTGCCTTCCCGTTTAAGCCCCAAGGTGCACAGTGCACACTCAGTGTTCAGATGTGAACAGAGCTGCTATTTGCATTTTTTTTCTAAAACCCGGTGCACGGCGCGCTGACCCATTTAGGCAATGTAAGTACAGCTAGGCAGCCTCAGACACAACCCCTTCCTTAGCTGTGCTTAGCTAAGCGCAAACACAGGCCACAGGGCTCCAATAAGCTTACAGCATGCATGAGACACCCCCTTATGAAGTCAACTACCTCTTAGGCTTGCACCATGGTGTTACCGCACTTACACAGTTGTATGCTAGCTAACACTGAGGGGAAATCTGTGATTCAGTATCATTCCCCTAATTTGCATAAAACTGACTGATAATGCATGGTTACAAGACTGACACTCAGCCTTCCCCCTTAGCAACCACTATTCAATGATATTATTGTCTTCTGCATGCCATTGACTATTATGGCAGAATGCTGATTTTGGTTTAAAAGCTTATTTCCAGATTTTTTTTTATTTTCAGGCTTAACCTGCTTGCGCACTGCTGCCCTATGCTTAAACGGCTAAAATCAGCCAAAAAATAAATAAATAAAAGTTATTTTTTATAATTTTGCAACTATTTACTATGCTGATGGCCATATTTTTGGCCATTGACATGCCTAATACATTTCTGCAGGTTGCACCCTTCCTGCACCGATGCCTGCATGCTTCCTGGATCACTAATTCACCTAGTTTGCACGGTTTTCACCTGCAAATGGGGTAATTAGCATACAGGAGCTGTGTCCATGCAGGAATAGTGTTGGAGCACTTATGCACCTCCCGGGAGCTAATTCCTGGATCTCTCTTCGGCCGTATTGAGTGCAGCAGCTCTTGCACTATTCCTGCACACCGTGCAGAGCTTGCTGAATCCTGGGGTATGGATAGCTTAGTACAATATGTACAAAAATGTTTAAAGAAAAAAAAAGAGGGTAGTGAATAAAACATGGAAAAGTAAAAAAAAATAACAGAAAAAGAGAATAAACAGTTGGAGAAGGAGATTTCTTTAAATGAGCAAATTAAAGTTTTATGACAAGTAAATATAGGTTTGGCTACAGGACCAGATGTAATATGGTATGAAATTTATAAAAAATTAAAGGATGGCAAAAAATATTTTTTAAATATTTTGAATGACTGGTTACATGGAGATATAAAGTATTATATATTGGAATTTTTAAATTCATATGAAGGAAGGAAGATAGAAGACAATTAAAACTGGAGACCAGTAGTATTGAATAATAATGACTATAAGATATTTATGAAAAGAAAATTGAAACTAAACTGGAAAATATTATGGAAGATAATATATAAAGTATGCAGAGGAAGGCATATCTAGAATAATTAATGATAGAGAAATTGTGGATGATCTTACGAGTAGAAAAGAAGAAGATAGATCATGATAGGAGACCTTAATAAGGTATTTGACACAATTGGACGTGATATAGGCAATAATGAATGAACATAATATAAATGAGAGAGTAAGGAAATTATATATGTCAGCTTATAGTAATAAAAAAGTTGAATACTTGTAAATGTCTGGTTAAGCCAAGAAGTACAAATTAAGAATGTTGTAAGACAGGGATGTCCAAAGAGTTGCATATTCTTTGTAGTAGTATGAATGTGATAATATAGATTTATAGTTTCATAGGTATTTACTAGACTGATGACCAAAAGTGTCTATGTTAAATGTTTGAACATCCAAAATGTCGAACATTACATGGTCGAGACCAAATGTTCGACATTTGGATGTTCAAACATAAAAAAAAAAAAGAAAACACATAAAAAAAAAACACTTTAACAGTGTAGGCAGGGGGGCTTGGGGCTGCACCTCACACCCCCCCCCTATTTAAATATACCAACTCTAAGATCGCACTTCAGTGCAGAAAAGGGAAATTCTCCCTATCTGCACCGTACAGTGCCATTGAAAGTCTATCTTTGAGCACTCAAAATTTTGAACATTTTGTCTCGCCCATGTAACATTCAAAATTTTGAGCGTTCGAAGATTTGACAGGTACCCTGACCAAAAGGGCCATTTTAAGCCTAGCCATGCATCCCAAAGCTGATACCCTTGATAAGTGTAATCAGGGGCTTGAGAGATGAAGCATTTACAAGCCAGAGCCCGGAAGATGAACATTTACAGGTTGCCAGTGTCCATTAGAGACATAGGTGCCAAACCAGGGATGAATTTCCTGTTCCCCATCCAATTGTCTAGGTTGTACTTGAATTGGGTTAGGGAGGAACTCTGCTTCACATGGATGGGAAAAGTGGATGAGTATGTGGGATGAATTACAAAATAAAGGGGAAGGAGGTGGGGTACATAACAACTGAGGAGTTAGTAATTTCATTTCTGTTAACATATGCAGATGACATTATAATAATTGCAAAAAAACATTTTGACAAAAGAAGTAATAATTTGCACAAATTAGTGTCTAGATATGATAGGGATGGTTTTAAATAAAGTGAAAAGTAAAGGTCTGAGTGATGTACTAAAGATAGGGGGATATATTTTACAATGCATGAAATTTTTGTTGTTGTTGCGTCTTTCGGCTTTTCCCGGTTAGGGGTCGCCACAGCAAAACTCCGGTCCGCTAATGATTGGTAGTTGATTTTTATGTGCCGAGTTACCAGCCCTGATGCAAAACCTTCAAAGAAGGCATGCCCATTCATGCATGTCTCCATGCAGAAGACGCTCTAGCTGAGAATCGAACCGGACAGCGTCTTTCTGTGAGGCGACAACACTACTGCAGCACCACCATGCGAATGCATGAAATTTTTGTGTTAGGTTTAAAATTTGGGAATAAAGATCTAACTAGAATTAAATGAAAAAAAAAATAATAGAAGAAATAAACCCGTCTTTTCATAAAATCACTACTGATGGGAAAAATAACACACATATCAAGTGTATTTATGTTGCCAAAATTATTTGAAAAGGAATTATTGCAAATAATCTGTTCATTTATATGAGGTTCTAGATTAAACCCAGTAAAAAGAGGTGTTTGTATATAAATAAGGAAGAAGGACCCCGAGATTCAGCAAGCTCTGCATGGCATGCAGAATAGTGCAAGAGCTGTTGCACGCAATATGGCTAACAAGCGATCCAGGAACGAGCTCCCGGGACGTGCATGAGCGCTCCTACACTATTCCTGCATGGACACAGCTCCTGTATGCTAATTGCACCATATGCTGGTGAAAAACATGCAAGTTAGGTGAATTAGTGATCCAGAAAGCAGGCAGGCGTTTGTGAAGGAATAGTGTAACCTGCAGAAATGTATTTGGTTACTAACCAAATCCATTTCTGCAATTACAAAACGGAGTCATGACAGCTCGAAAGAAAGCATTTATTCAATGTAGTAGGCATTCCAATGGCCAAATATATGGCCATTGGCATGGTAAGTAGTTAAAAAATTAAAAGAAATAACTTTTATTTATTTATTGGCCCATTTTGGCCATTTAAGCATAGGGCAGCAAATGGGATCAGTCCAAAAATAAGGAAAAAAGTTGAAAATAAGCTTTTAAGCCCAAATCAGCATTCTGACATAATAGTCAATGACATGCATAAGACAACAATACCATGGAATAGTGGTTGCTAAGGGGGAAAGGTGAGTATCAGTTTTGTAACCATGCATTAGCAGTCATTTTATGCCAATGAGGGGATTGATACTGAATCACAGATTTCCTCTCAGTGTTAGCTTGCACCCAACCGTGTAGATACAGCAAAACCACTGTATAAGAGGTAGATGACCTCATAAGGAAGGTGTCATGCATGCTGTAAGCTTATTGGAACTCTGTGGCCTCTTAGCTAAGCACAGATAAGGAAGGGGGGGGTATCTGAGGCTGCCTAGCAATGTTTACACTGAGTAAACAGGTGTGTGACGTACACCAGGTTTTAAACAAAAACAGGAAATAGCAGCTCTGTTCACATCTGAGCACTAGGTATGCGCGGTGCACCTCGGGGCTTAAATGGTAAGGCAATGGGAAGGGAAAACAGCAGTAGGAATGTAATCAAGGAGAACTAGCATAGCTGGCAGGTGAAATGTATCAGAATCAGCCAATTACACAGGCAGCAGCCCAGCCTAGCACACTACTATAAACTATGCAAACACCTCTCACTCTGTTTTTTCCCACAAACTCAACACCACCAGTGTACACAGACTGGGAAATTGTACATGAAAAAACTAACAAAATGTTAGGGGATCCTGTTGCTCTCATACATAGATATGTGGAAGAGATTGAGGATGGTGAGGATGTGAATGCTGATGACCAACCCACAGTAAGGAGGAGGAGAAGAGGGTACAGACCCAGGGTCACCTACCAGGGGCTACATGAGCTGGAGATAGTGGAGCACTATAGGGTGGACAAGGAAATTCTACAGAAAATTGTTGAGCTGTGCCAGACATGCCTCACACAAAGAGCCAACAGAGGGGAACCCATCCCAGTGGATACCAAGGTATGTGTAAGGTTAAGAATACTAGCCACAGGTACCTTCCAAATGCCAAATGGGGATATCATGGGGATTTTACAGGCATCAGTATTCAGGCTACTCCACCAGTTCCTGGATGCCATGTCAGCACATGCCGGTGAGCACATATATTTCCTCAACACCCGTGAGGTGTTGACCAGCAATATGCGTCTCTTCTACCAAATAGCAGAATACACTGAGGCAGTGGGTGTTATAGACTGCATGCATGTACACATCGAAGCACCACTTAGTGAGCGGAGTAGGGTTTATATAAACCACAAGGGATTCCCCTGTATCATCTGCCAGGCCACGTGCAATGCCCAGGGCATTATCCTGAATGTGTGTGTGTTGGCAGTCCAGCTGCTGGCAGACCTGGAAGCTATCATGCCTCCCACATCTGGCATATGACACAGCTGTACCAGAAATTGCCCATGGGGCATCCCATATGGCCACCTAGTGGGGGATGCTGGTTACGCAATAGAGTCGTGGCTGATGACACCCATCACAAATGCACACACACATGAACAAGACCTCCATAATGAGGCACATGCACAAACCAGAATCATAATAGAGTGTGCGTCGGTGATGCTCAAGTCACTGTTGCATTGCCTGGACATATCTGGTGGAGACTTGCAGTGCTCTCCAGCTACATGTACACAAATTTTCATTGTATGTGCCATGCTACACAATATGATCCTGTGAAAACAGTTGCAACAGGAATAGAATGGGGCAGGGCCACACAGCCCCCCACCATTGCCAAGTCCATCACAGGCACAGAGGGACTCGGAGGAGGAATAACCTGAGCCTGCTCATGTAGGCAGAAGAAGGTGTGCAAAGTATGCCCAGACTTTGGCAAAGAGGCAACGCATAGCACATACATTGACACAGTAGGGACTCAGGGAATGACACCTCTTTCTGAATCTCACATACAGTAAAAGGGATGCCAAACATGACTCTACCTGTGCTTTACCTAATATAGGGATTGTACTATGTGCATCCGACATAGTCAGCCCTCCAGCACCATCCTCATTACTGGGCACAGCTACAAGGTAAGTCACTCTTCCTATTGATTGCTGAATGGAGTAGCATGTTCTGCTAGTTGTATCTATGGTATGGATGTGAGCGTGCAAGGGAATTGGGTGGCTGAATGGGATGGCAGCAGATAGTGGACACCTATATGGGGCAGCATGAAATCCATAAGAAATACTGGTGTCAACAAAGTAGGCAGTACTAGACAAGGTGACAGATCCCACTTCAGTACATGTGGTGGCCCAAATGTGTGTCCATAGGACACACACATGCATGTCAGTGAGGTTCATATACCCAACACCAACCTGAGCCAGAACAGGTATAGATGACCATAAAGAAAGGCTGTGCTAAGGCCTCCAATTGATGGCAATGGTGAACAGCCCCCCTCCAGACCTACACAGACAGACTACAACAGGTCTGCCAGTTGTATGTTACTTCTGAAGGTTAAGAAGTCTGAAACTGAAATGTAGGTCAATAAAATCTAAGATCTGTACTCTACTGATATGCCTCTAGTCTGCATGATAAGTCAGAATACAAATCAAAATGAAAGCCAACAGAGTACCTGAAATACCAGTAAAGTCATAGCAAATGTTTACAGTTGTCAGCTGAGCCCCCCACCCCCACAATCCTATGTAGAAATGGAGTAACATGCACGTGTGAGTTTAATAACAGTGGAGCAGAGATTACCTGAGCTGGCCCAATTTACAGGATAGATTGTTTCATCTGTACAATATGCAGGGGTCCATGTGTTAGTTGGTTGTGTGTTCTATATTGTGTGGAAGTGGTCAGCATATAGGCATATAGGGTTGTGTCTTAATGGCCTATAGCCAATACTGTTGATGATATGGCCATGTTCTGACCACTGCAGTGCCAACCACAATGCATCCCAGCAATACGCAATTCAGCAGTCATCCATACTCACTGTGCAGATGCCAATAACTGTAACCATCTGAAAGATATACATGCTATGAATGTGGGCACAGACATACACACAGTACACAGGTGGAAGTACCGTAGACAGAGAACATAAAATGTAACTGTCAACTGCACACACCTTTGGAATTGTACATGCAGGTTAGCAGCACATTAGTTGTCTGTGTAGTATGGAATACTGATGTAGTCTGGCCAATCACTGGCAGACCACAAAAGGCACAGTTATGAAGTAATGAGAGACTGCTGATGTCCCCACACAAGGCAGCATAAGGGGAATATCCCAGGTATATCTGTGAGTCAGCTACAAGATGCTTCCATATCTCACATGCACTTAGCTCACCTGGCCATCAGCCACAGGTTTATCACAGGTCATATCCCTGCTGTTGGAAATGAGTACAGCATGACCCCCACTTCTTTATGGGAATACCCACAGAATGCAGCATGCTGAAGAGGGGTTCCATGCAGGTGTGCCCCTAGCTGTAAGCAGCACTCTGCCAGCATCCAGACCAATGGATTAATATGGACAGGAACTATTGCCATTAACACCTCCCACACTTACCCTGTCACCCCAAGGGAATCCAATGGCTCACAGCCTGGGAATGTAGGAGTGACAGAATGCACTGGCCTGCTACAGATGGCCTGCATTACTACCAAATGTCCTACAGTCCTCTGTCAAAGGCATGTGCCTCACCCATACTGCCAATGTATGTTATCTCATGGGGTCCCAACTAACAACATAACACAGTCCACACAACACAAATGTAAGGCCATGTTGACAAATCCCAGTAGCGTGCCCACCATATTCCACTGCATGAACTGTGGCTCAACCCCTGAATCTGCTGGGATGAAGGGAAAACTATAGAGATACTTCTCAGATACCACTTGCATAATGTTAGGAAGAGGATAGAATAACAAAGTGGGGGGTGTAGAAGCATGGATGTCATGGAGTGTGTGAAGTCTGAAACTCTGATGCATGCCCATACTACACCTGCCTGCAAACCCAGTAACGAGTGGCTAAAAACCTGCTCATAAACCACAATGTGAAGGGGAACTGAAAAGATATATGAGCCCTGCCTCTGGGTAACCTGGGCGAATCTGTACAGCTGAGAGGTATGGCCACAGAAGGATATGGCCATTCTGTTACGTTGATATGTGTACAAGCAGGGGATCCTCAGCCACCACAGTACCAAGGGTGTTGGACATTTTCACAGACCCATCAGCAAGTGTCTGCAGCTACCCCTCCAGAATGGCACAAGTGTGCAAGAATATGTAGGCTGCAGACCACAATACTGGACACAGCTTCATTCATCTTGTATTTCCCAGGAAATAACTGTGAGCAAATAAGTATATCTGTCAGTAGTTGATGACATAATACAACACAGTGTAAAAGACTACATATGTCTGAATATCTCTGCTAACACCAACCATGTAACACAAGCAGCACAGAGACAATAGTTACAGTGCCCCACTATCTTTCGTCCATTGTGACTGCATATTGTCAACCTATATACAGATATCCTGCAGAAACAGGTTGCTAGCTGTAGGTGTAGAACACCAAATCCTGGACTTGAGTACAACCTACCTGGAATGGATTCACACACTCAATATAGAGGGTCATACTGGGCATGCTCCTACAGTTAGAGAAATGGAACCCATGTCTGGCAACAACAGTGGACTATACATATCTGTCAGTCGCAGTTGTCTGTGCACACACACCACATTCCACACCATTTATGCTTTGCACACACATTGGATAGGAATACTCACACATATCCAAGGCCAACACACTATAATATGTCAAACATACACACACAGATGTATGGAAGAGAGAGACACACAGCAACAGAGAGATTTCTATCCTGAGGCCTGTCCCACCCACTACATATCCAATTGGCCAGTATAACATGATGTGCCAATGTCAATCACTGTAGACATTGCTTTTGGTAGCCCTCAGCCTTATAGTGTCTGTGGTGCTTGTGATAACTGTGTAACATGATAGTGCAAATCAGTATTCATCTAGCATTTGTATACCCAGTCCTGTCAAATGTAACATTGTGTGTAACTAAGTGTTGAGTGTGTGTTTCCAAAAGAATGATTTATGGCACATTCACACACACTGCATTTCCCATTGCCTATGTTAGCACTTATGCTGATGTCAGTCACCTTGAAATAACCCTCTGGCAAAGTCTCACCCCCATAAGCTCCAAGGCACTTGAGATAACTGTGTAATATTATAGTGTAGCATACTAGTTTGGTTAGGAGTTCTAATCCCAGACATGGCAACTGTAAAACTCTGTGTTTGTGTGACAAGTAATGAGTGTGAAGCCATTCACAGTCACTACACCTCCCATTGCCCTACTTTGGCAAGCCTGCTGATGTCAGTCATCTTGAAATAGCCCTTTGGACAAGGGGCAGCCCCATAAGCTCTGTGGTGCTTGCGATAACTGCATAATGCTATAGTGTAACATATTTGTTAGGTAGGAATTCTAATACCAGACATGGCAACTGTAAAACTTTGTGTGCGTGTGTGTATGTGTGTGTGTGTGTGTGTGTGTGTGTGTGTGTGTGTGTGTGTGTGTGTGTGGAAATGAATGATTTTGAGGCCATTCACAGTCACTACACCTCTTATTGAACTACTTTAGCAAGCCTGCTGATGTCAGTCACTTTGAAATACCCCTTTGGACAGGAGCCAGCACCACAAGCTCCATGGTCCTTGTGATAACTGTGTAATGCTTTAGTATAACATACCTAGTTAGGTAGGAGTTCTAATCCCCGACATGGCAACTGTGAAACTCTGTGTGTGTGGTGATTAATTATTTTGAGGCCATTCACAGTCACTACACCTCCCATTGCCCTACTTTAGCAAGCCTGCCGATGTCAGTTACCTTGAAATACCCCTTTGGAGAAGGGTTAGCTTCCTATGCTCTGTGGTGCGTGCGATAACTGTGTAATGCTATAGCGTAACATACTAGTTCAGTAGGAGTTATAATCCAAGGCATGGAAACTGTGTGTGTGTTTGTGTGAGAGTGTGTGTGTGTGTGTGTGTCCTTGATAATACCTGATGTTATTGACATTCACACATACTACTACTCTTTCCTTCTCTCTCCTTTAGCTGTGCTGATGATGTCAGTCACCTTCAAAAATACTTTTGGAGAGCTCTCCGATATGTAAACTCCATGGCATGTGCCATAAATGCAAAACAATGTAGTAGCAGTCACTACACAAATATGGGTTTGAATCTTGTCTGTGGCAAGTGTTTGTGTGTGTACCTCAAAGATTTTGGCTAGTTTTACTCCCAGTACACATATCAGAGCCTGACTTTAGCAGTCCTGCAGATATCATCCACCTTAGAAGTACCTGTTGCCAACCCTAAACCATGTCAGTTCAGTGGTGAATGTGGTAAATGCATAACATAATGCTCCATAAAGATTGTTAGATAGAGGTTTGAGCCTCACCTCTGACAAATGTAAATGGGTGTTTAGAGTAAAATTATTTTTGGGATCTCTCCCACACTACATCACTCAATGCCAGTATTTACAAGGGCTGGTGATGTTCCTCACCTTAGAAGTACCTTGGGACAACATCTGTCCTATAAGCACCATGACACATGCGATAAATGCAGTACACTGTAGTAGAAATGCATAGCTAGGTAGGGGATTGAGTCTCAGTACTGGCAAGTATATGTGTGTGTCTGTCATCAGTATCCGTGTGGAGGTTGCTGTGATTATGTGATAACAGGATGCATTGTGGGGTGTGTTTTGCTAAATTATTATGTTGAGGACCTAATATATGTCAGAATGTCCACCTTACAAGGGCAACAGATGTCAAACACCAGAGAGGCTGGTCTAGACAATTCATAGCCCTACATGTGATATTATGGATTGGTGAACAATATAGGCAACCCTTCTATTACTCAGGGAACACTAGCCACCCACGTCTCATGCATAAACACACTTGGTTAGACAAAAAACACTATATTGGTAGTTCCCTGCATATTGCTTCACAGATAATAACCATGGTGTGATTGCAGTGGACTACATGCCTGTTGACCACAACAGTGCCACTGACATCAGAAAGTACTATGATGTGTTATATCTCCTGACTGAGTGTGTGTTACCCATCAAGTAAAAGGACATGGCACCCTGTTCCATCCCCACAGTAGGCAAATAAATGCTTACAGTGGCCCTTTTGCTATATTCCCCACTGGACGCCTGCAACAACTGTGGAGTCTGCAAATCTAACCCACAAAGGGAATACCATGCCTTATACACATGCCCTGTATGGACAGATGCCACTACCTCCACTGAATACCTGTACCATGCTGTCAATGTAGGTGCAAGCACAACCTCAGTAACATAGCCAGGTCTCACAAAATTAGGTCAGGAATGCTACATCAGAAGATAACAATCTGTCCACACAACATGCCCCAGAGACCTCAAGTGCACTTCCACATGTCAAAGAACATGCGTATGGGACATGTGCACAACACAGACACTGCCCATGTTATGGACTATAGATCACATACATGGTAAGCAGTGCACATCACTGGCCACCCACAATAGTAACACAGATGAGTAGATGGTGAATACAATACCCACCCCTGGGGACCACTCCAGGGACTACACCCCTGAGACACACTGAAGACTATTGTCATGTGACCTGATGCCAAGGTATTCCCTTTGCCTAGCCTTGTACAGCCTTCATGCCCATTCATCTACTATACACCTGTGAAGCAATGCACCTATGCAACTCAGCACTGGCAACTGTCTATGTATGTGTGTGTCTGTGTGTGTGTGTGTGTGTGTGTGTGTGTGTGTGTGTGTGTGTGTGTGTGTGTGTGTGTGGAGAGTAATGATTCTGAAGCCATTCACACTCACTACACCTCCCATTGGACTACGTTAGCATGCCTGCTGATGTCATTCACCATGAAATAACCCTTTGGCCATGTTTCAGCCATATAAGCTCTGTGGTGCTTGTGATAACTGTATAATATTGTAGTGTAGCAAACTAACTAGGTAGGAATTCTAACCCTGATCCTGCCAACTATGATAATGTGTATGTTTCCCTGAGAGAGTATGTGCGTGTCTTCGTTGACACCTGCTTTTGTGGACATTCACACTTACTACACTTCCCTTACCCCTCCTTTAGCACAGTTGATGATGTTACTCACCTTCAAAGATACATTTGGACAGCTTCCCAACAAGTAAGCTATGTGGTGCGTGCAATAACTGCGTAATACTATAATAGCAATACATAGTCAGGCTGGGGTAAGAAACTCTGTACTGGTAAGTGTGTGTTTGTGTGTGTGTGATCAGTATCCTGTGTGGGTGTTGGGGTGATTGTATAATGGCAGGATCCATTGCAGTGTGGGTTTTGCTACATTATATTGAGGACCTATATGTCCCAATGTCCACATTACAAGGTCAACAGTTTTGAAACACTGTAGCGGTTGTAGTAGACAATCCTCAGCCATATATGTGTACAGCCATGTGCAATTACTATGTGACAGTATGGATTACTAAACAATACAGGCAACTGTTATAATACCCAGATACCACTCTCCACCCATGGATCATACACAAACATGCTTGGGTCTTACTCTCTTACTCTCTTCCTTTCTTACTTTGTCTCTGTCTCTGTCTCTCTCTCTCTCTCTCTCTCTCTCTCTCTCTGGTCGATGTGGAAAAGTACATCTGTTTTTCATTGGCAGCATCTTAGGTTTTGTAAGTAACACTCATGATCAGCTGATGGCCTGTGCATAAATTGCAGTCCCCCTCTTGCTAATTGCATGTGGAACAGCTGTGGTATCATTCCTATAACCAATTGCATGGAAACACAGTCCTATAACTAAGCACTTCATGTGGGTGTTGGCCCTTTTCCTTCACTGTGAGCAGGACTACATGTGGGTGTTTGACAAACAGCATCACAGAGGATAGTTGGAAATACCTCTTACAACATACACTGTGGAGACAGGCCAACAAACAGGAGGGGGATGTTCTAGACATGGGGACAGAATAAGTATTGCTGTTCTACATTTGAAGTAATGTTGGTTTAACAGCGTTTGTGTGGATATGGCTGCTCTACATGATTGAAAGTCTGGCATGACAGTGTTATATGGTTGAGGAAACTCTCACCTGTAGGGCTATCTGCAGACTGGCCAGAGTTTGGAGTCTTACATGTGGCGAGTTATTCACACATTTCCTATCTTTAGAAATGCAGTAGCATACTCTGATGATTGCAATCACTACATGGTGACATCCATGTGAGTTACTGATTTATATCCCTCAGAAGAGATATGTCACAACAAACTCTGTTACACCAGGAATTTTCTCAGTTTATCACAGCAATATGTCAATATTGGCCCTTTTTGCCTCTGTCCCCCAAGTCTGTCACCCTTTGTCTATATGTCATGCAGTAAGAGGTGCATATGTACAGTATATCATTATTTACTGACATCATACCTGATAATAAGACATTGAGATATGAGACTGCTAGACATGTTATGTATAGTAGGCTTTATATCTGTGGGCAAAACCTGGACATTCTGTTGTAGTCTGTACAGTAGTGAGGTATGTGTACTTATGGTGACTGTTGACAGAGTGTGTATTGTGAATATGTTACTTGGCCAGTGTACAGACTGTGGTAGATGTCATTGTTCTTGGTCCTGTTCTATCTGACATTGCATGCTGCTCCTGTTTATGGTATCCTATAAGCATATATGTTTGTATGGTCAGACTGACACATGTCCCATACCACAGTCAGGCATCAGACTACACTGTGTATTGGGCCAGTATATGTAGGGTTAGTGTGTGAGTGGCACATATGAGGATGGTTTAGTTCACACAGTCCATATACTATACTATTAATTAGGCTTACCATAATGTGACTGTGACTGTGTTGAGATTGGTTGCTGGTACGCACTTTCCCACTGGTATCTGTTACTCTGTGCTGTTACATTCCTGTAGTGCCTGCTATATTTGCAAGTGCATGTGTATTCTCCCATAGGAAACTAGGGTCAGTGTTGTGGCAGTCTGTCTGTAGTTTGCACAGTGCTTTGTGACATGCCTACCAGCTCAGTGTATTTACCTAATGTGATGTCATGTCCAGGTATTTGTCAGATGTACTGTTGCCTGGTCACCATACATGTTGTGTATTTCTGAAAAAGCAGTGGGATGCTGTGAAGATGTATGTTACTAACAAGTGGGAACTATGTGTTCTTGGGACCTTTGCTCATCTGGTTAATATGTGTTAGGACAGACAGGAGTGTGTAAATGCATCAACTGTGTGAGCTTATCTATTCCAGTATTTTTGTGATATCCCCATTTACATGGCTGTAAACATCCACATTGTCAGGCTTGGTCCACACGTCTTGCACTAAGGAGTTCTGTGTATATGTCTGGACTGACCAGATTGTGTCACACTGTCCATGTTTATTGGTCATATCACTGCTGTATTCCACAGGATCATTACTGTGATTTGTGTGGTAGTTCACTATGATGATCTTATGATGTCTGCCAGTAATTGATGGTGTACAGCACCACTATGTTATATACATTACTGAAATTATAATGAAAATAAAATAAAGTCCAGGTAATATTTTCAGCATCATTATTTATTCAGTCTTTTCTATTCTATCTACAAAATGAATGTTAAATAAGTTCAAAAACACATTTTTTTAGATAAGAAAGAAAAGCTTTGGATTATAAATCTGGAGCATTGTATAAACGTGGGTTGAATGAACATTTATAAGAATGTGCATGTTACGTGCTTGTGACATGTGACTCCGTGTTTTTGGTGAGATTTATTTGAGTTTCATCGTGGATGGATCAACTCGCAAGAGAGACATGAAAGACTGAAGGGGACTGTATTTAATATATATTGTTTAATGTATGTTATAAAAAGGGAGTTGATTTCACCCTGTGTCTTTAAGAATTGGGTATATAAATGTATGTATTGCAAGGGACTGTATTATTTCACTGAGAACGCCAAGGGGCAAAACGAGTTTGGAGTTTCTTGTTGCTGTGACTGTTTGTCGGCCATGGGCTTTATCCAGAATTGGCATTTGCCTGAATAAATGATGATGCTGAATGTATTACCCAGACTTTATTTTGTTTTCATTATAATTTCAGTAATGTATGAAATATAGTGGTGCTGGACTATCGTTTTGGTGTGTTACATGTTGGTACATTCTGAGCACACAGTGGGCTATATGCACCAGAAGCTTGTTGGGGTTTATATATATATATATATATATATATATATATATATATATATATATAGTTAGATATAAATATATAGATATACAATAGCGTTAGATATAAATATATAGATATACAGATATATATAAATATATATAAATATATATGTATGTATGTACATGTATACATATATCTACAGATATATATCTATGTCTATATATATATATATATATATATATATATATATATATGTATCCATATGCTTATGTGCAAACATGAGTGTAGTATATACCTTCCCAGATGTATCCCACCATATTTTTCTGATATGTGCATATTTAGATATAACAACATACTGATTCAACACTATTTTCACTTACAAGTACTAAACAATTGTAGTCGTCAAAGCAGTTGTTCACAGCTATTCAGTATATGTACTGAAAGATATATTTGAAAAAACAACAAACATCTTCACAACTCTGATGTGTTAGTGGTTAACTGCTGTGACTATAGTATAAAGGGTCTTGCGTTCAAGACCTGCAAGTGCTGTTTATTCTCTTGTTAGGCAGAACAAGGATTGTTGGATACAGACTGGTTAAGGCAGTTTTAAGCAGGTTTGCATGATGGTAAGTGGTGCTAACGTACAGTTAAAAGAAAACGTGCTTACACCATGTAGGCTTCGCTTATCAGTGCACAAATGTGCTTAGCATTTATATTTAAGCAATGCTTACACATGCTAAGCGTAGCTCTGCCCTGGTAACCAGTGATCACATTCCAGTCTTATGAAATAGCAGGGTAATGACTTCTTTAATAAGTGTATTTCATTCCATGTACATAACATGTCCCAAGGTCCACTGTATGAGGACCACTGTCACCATCAACCATACAGGTAACTGAGTACACTATCTAGCCCAATGATGCATGTGCTGTGTGCAAATTCTCTGTAACAGAATGGACTAACTGACAAGGTAGTTAGCTCTGATAAACCCAGTGTCTCAGATTTGTCTATGACTGTTATGTGTTTGTCAATGTGTATATGACAGTATGTCATACTATGTATTGTTTATTAACACGCAGTACATCCCCCATTACCATACTTTAAAAGGCCTGGTGATGTTCTTCACTTAACAAGAAACTCGGGACACACCTCATCCTAAAAGCTGTGTGGTGTGTGCAATTAAGGCCAAACACATTAATAGCAATAAGTACCTAGGTAGGGGTTCTACTCTCAGTGTTACCAAGTAAGTATTTGTGTATGTGAAGGGATCTACTTCAGTTTGCAGAAAATACATGTCTCATGAAGTAATTTCTCCGAGAGCTGCCTGGCAAATGCTAACATTTGAAAGGAATCATCTCTTGGAAATTCATTCCATCAAAACTAGTAGTAGATGTGTAAATGCCCTCTTCCCCACTGTACAGCTGTACAGCAATACTGGAGTTGGTATATATAGTTGGGTGTGGATGTTGTAGGTGCAGCCACCCTCATTGGTGTTATTGTTGTGTGTATCCCCCAGCTTAGTCTGCTGTAATACTGCACAGTTTATGTTAACAGGTTAAGTAGTTGTTAATTACACTATGTGTGGTTCTACGCCACCCCACACCCTCTAACATGGAGGGCTGTGCCACTCACACCAGCACACCTATGTTTACCAACTCCAGGATTGCATTACATTGGGGAAGAGGACATATGCCCTGCCAGTACCATTGTCAATGACATTAAACTGGCAGACTGATTATTTACTGATGGGATGTTTTGCCTATTTTGTCTTGGTGGAATTACATAGGCTTAAATTAGTTCACTGCAAAATTAAATACATCCATGTCTACAGTATTCTCTGTGTATTGCATCAACACCAAAGCCTCTGTATGTGTGTGTTATTCCCAAACATTTAGTGTGTGCTACCCAGTACACTTACCATTGTCCACTGTAGAAGAGCTACTGACATCAGCCACCATGCACTCACCTGTATACACTCCTCAGACCTATCAGCCATGTGGTACATGCAGTAAATGTTATACAGACCTGTTACTTGTGTTCGACTGTACCCAGGATATGACACAGTTGGTGGTTCAGCAGAGTGCCATACCCCTTGTAGGAAACAACAGCAGACCAACATCCTGCTGACACATAGACACCTACAACACAAACTGAATACATTATGTTGACCACAATCAGTCAGTGTTAATAACAGCTATAATGAATCATGGCTGGGCAGCTACACAGCCTGACATGTAAGCATTAAACTTTCCAGCTGAAAACATGTTACACAGCATTCCATTGCTGCACCTTAGTACATTCACCCTGTGCATCAGAACTATATTAGCATGTCCCTGCATCAATGGTATGGATGATAGGGATGTGACACAAGTATCATCACATGCACAGGGTGTGTTGTGGGTTTGCCATAGACCTAGGCTGAGCCATTTGGTTGACATCATGTGTGTGTGTTAGGGGTTTACGTTATTAATTGGGCTGTGCAGATGTGGTGTGTTTAAGTATGAAGGTGCCCTAGCTGTGTTAATGATGTGTGTGTGTGTATGTATGCCCACAGTTCTGGCATGTGGCTGCCCTATACAAGGGTCTGTTGAACAACTGCAGACCATACATGGCAGGGTGTATAGTTCACTGTGTCTAGTCACAGACATGAGAACTGTGTCTGCCAGGGGTTCAACTGGCACTACCAGGTATAAGCCCAGATATCGTATTCTCCCCTGATGATGACAAATGTCATCTGGATCCGGGTCCCTGTTGGAACCAGCCAGGATAATGTGCAAGTGGCCTGCTGTGTTGTGGTGTGGACAGCACCCTCTCTGCAGTGCTGGTGCTGGTACTGCCACTATAAGAGTGGCTGTGACTTGTTGCACATCCACATAGACCTCCACTTGTTGGTGTTGCTGACCTACGTTCACGTGGCTATCGCCTTAGTCCCACCATATGTTCTAACACAGACATTGCACTGTTGAGGATTTCCACCATCTCACCCAACCATCTATCCAGGACCTCTGCAAAATAACAGTGGGAATCTGCAAGATCACAGATGTTGTTAAGTACAGAAGAATGAGTAGCCGTCTGGAGCCTCAGACACTGTCTGGTGTAATGTTTCATGCATGCCTGTGCATCCGTGACAGACTGAAACATGTGTCGGGTGACACCTGCTGTAGCACTTCTGCCAGAGGCATGATGGCCAGCAGCCCTCCTACAACCACCCCTGTACATCTGCCTGTGTGGTACCTCGGTGGTCTATGAGCACTGGTGAATAGGCATTGTGACTGCATGCAGGGATGGGGTGGATAAAAGTTGGATGTCAACTGATGGCACAGCTTCAGCCCCTGACAACGCTGTTAATGCCTCACCATATCTATCATCATTGCCAGAGTCTGTATGGACACTAACATCAGTTTGCCTGCAGGAGGGACCCTGACCCCCCTCGCTACCTGTGAGGGGAAAACAAAAAATGTAATTTAAGACCTGTACATCATTGCTTACCTCTACACACACACACACACACACACACACACACACACACACACACACACACACACACACACGCACACTTGCAGGTGAGGTGGCACAAAGATATTACACAGACCTCTCATTACCCAACAGTCAACATGCATGACATATGACACTCAACAGTATGCACTGCAGCTGTACTTGTTACCAATATTATACATCTCAGTGATGCATGAGTTGTGTTAGCAGGTGATGCCCCTTCCCCTGGAACACAGTCCACCCATGTACACAGTATTGCTGTGCACCTTTTCAGCACCCTGGCATGTACTGTGCATCATACCTCACGTGTGCACACCATTGCTAAATGTGTATATGTGTGGCAGTTATGTTTGCTCTGTTGCTCACAGCTCCTATGTGTTTGTCTGACACATACCTGGGATGATATTAGGACAGATGTCAATAGTGAATGCCTGACCTCTGATTTGCAGATATCATCAGCAGGGCATGTATGAGCAATAAAATCAAATTGCACTGACAACCTTCAAAGCTTATTGTGGCTATGAGGAGTGTACACACCCTTATTGACATGCCAGCCTCTTCCATGATATGCAATGGGGCCACAGTACTGCATATGTTAACATTATACAGACCTGATATGTGACATATGACCTGTGCAATCAATGCAGTATCAAACAAATGTGTTAGTTGTGCAGATGCTGATTGAGATGCATACAATATGTGGGTTGCATAAGTGTGCACACCCTTAACATGATGGTTTGTTGCAGTACCTCTTAAGTGAACCACAGCAGTCACTATTCATGGAAGGGGTATACTAGCATGGCCCATCTTCACTTGCCATTATTTGGTTACTCCGCCCTACAAATGTCCCCCAACTCTGCCGGATTGCAAGGTCAGCTCATGTGCAGAGCCCTTGGAGGTCACACAGTGCCTTCACTATTGCTGTGGAGTCAGGGTTATGTCTGGCACAGTTCATGACCTTGACTGTGTTCAGATACAGACATCCTTAGCGAGCTTTGGATGTATGCTTCAGTTCACTGCTATGTTTCAGAATGACATCCCTCCCCATCCTCAGCCTTATTGCAGATGCTTGACAACTATGGGCCACACATGAGTGTCATTTTGCAATGTTCCAAATTCAGAACATCATGTCTACCAGCCTAGTTCTTGCTAATGAACAACAACCTTAAAGGTGTACACTGGCACTGGGTAGGTACAGATAAGGATGGTGGGCCTGAGGTGGAGTGAGGTGTTGCTTGTGCACCACATGTATCTTTATTAATACTGTCGGCAGGTTTCAGCCTTGGTCTCAGTACACCATTACACATTGCAACACATGCCTTTGGGAGACTTGATGTTATGCATATGCTACTTGTAAAGAGACCTGGATGATGTTTCCTGTGGAGCAACTCTTCCATCTGATTACCTAACCCATAGGCCATACTTATGCAGAGTCTAGGTGATTGTCGACACAGGTACTGCAAAGGCAGTACTTGCTAGACATTCCTGCAAGTCCCTCAGTGTTGCTGCATGATTTGGGGCAGCCTCCATGACCAGTTTGCAAAATGCGTTGTCATCTGTTTATTTTCAACATTAATGTTGTCCCATACTTCATAGTCACATACATGACTGTCTGCACTGTTTACCATGGTATATGCAATGGTGAGGTAAGGCTATGTCTCCCATTCTTGAGTGCTACCTTTAGGATATGGAATCCATTTCATGGTTTGTAAGATGTGTGCAAGCCAGAGCTGCCTCTGTTGCAAGGGAGTGGGGAAACGTCATGGAAATACTTCTTAGACTGCAGACCATTACTTGGTGTGACATTGAGGCCCTGTACTTGATGGAAGGTGCGTACTCAAGAAGAGGGAATTATGTCAGTACCTCAAAAGCTGCTTCCACAATATGTTATTCGGAGTGTGTGCACACATATGCTTCCAGTGTTTGTGAAGGTATGTATTCTCCATATTTGTTGTCCTAACATAGGATTCCATATTATACATCCATTGCTCATGTTAGGATGACAATACAGGTTGTAAAAGGTGTGGAATGTGGTATTGTGATATGCCATTGTGTAGATCTTTAACAGTTGCCATTGTAATAGTGGTTTATACCCTGTTGTAGCCACTGTATAAAGGTAATGTTTCAGACATGTCCATACTATAGGCCATTTGTCCCACCATTATGTTCATTTTTGTCCACACATCTTGCACTGACAGGTTATTAGGTATACTGCAGGACTCTTACATACCCTTCAGATATGCCAACATGGTGACCACTGTGTTACAGTGCAGTTAACAGCAACAATAAGTGAACATGTACAGCATGCATTATGGGTAGGTGTGTTAAATGTGTGCATGACAAATACAATGGCCATAACATGATTGGTGTATTGGCAAACCTGAACAAAACAACTCCATTCTCACCAGATTCAGGCTGCTGCCCCAGTTGTATACCAGCGGGACCTACATAGTTGTGTGAGAGATGTAATGTCAGTAGCCACACCTGTGGCACTGGAACAGGGTGGGAGCAGCATTTCAGTACATCAAGAGTACAAACCCAAAATACTAGAGATTATGCACATCTGTTCATTACTACACTGCAGCAACAAACTATGTTATCTGACATATGCATGCAGATACTTTACAGATGAAGATTGATAAGCAACAGTGGTCTACTAATGTGCCCTGGGGCCTTACCTGCATGCTCCTTGTCCATTGTGTGGGCAGCACCCACATCCACAATGCTATTGCCAGGTTCCTGGCTTGGCTGGCGGGTGGGTGCTCCAAGGCTGGTGAGGAGATCCTAAGCATATGTCAGTGGGGGCTGTATGGCATAACCCCTACCTGTGGCTAGCTGGTCCCTCCTAACTGCAGCAGCACACTAACGGGCATAGCAGATGAGATCAGTGCAACAATGTTGCACCTGCTCATAATGCTAGAAGTCTAAACCTCAAAATGTACTCACTCAATGCACTCCTTAAAATGGAGAACATCGACATCTGTGCAGTGACAGAGACCTAGTTCAAAGCACCAGACAGCACCCCTGCGTTACCAGGCTATAATTCATACCACCCCTTTCAGCCACCTAACCCAGAACAAAGCACTAAAGGTGGAGGCATGTCCATATTCATTAAGGATATCTACACCTCCAGGCTAGTCGCACAGCATAATGCATCTGAGATTATCCAAGTGCAACTAACTCTGGGCAAGACTGCAATCCAAATTGTAGATTGCTATAGAACCCCCACCATGCCCCAGGATTCCCACTCCTCATTTCTTTATACACTGGAAAGTATTAGGGTACAACCCAACACCCAAATAATGGGCGATTTCAACTCCCCCACCATTAACTGGGGAAACTATTCATGTACCAACTCTTTTGCTCAACGTTTTCTGGAATTCATAAATTCCAATGCCTTGAATCAACTTATTTGCACCCCCACCATGGGTAGCAATATCCTAGACCTGGTCATTACCAACATGGGCAACCGATGTTCCACACCAGAGGTCAATTCCTCATTGGTCAGATCCGACCACAAGCTAATCACCCTAGACATCCACATCCCGCCTCCACCCCTAATTAGGGAAACCATGGTAAAAAACTTCTTCAAAGCCAACTTCACACTTCGTAAGACAGAAATGGCAAACTTCATGACACCCATGCAGACGGACAATAGAGGTACGACTGCTGAATCCTACACAAATGCACTTTATAAGCACTTACATGAGTGCATGGATCATGCTATCCCTAATAGAACAAAGATGCTAGCCTCCAAAAAAAGTAAGCCAATCTGGTGGTCCTCTGCCATAAACAAACTCTACAACAGAAAAAAGAAACTGTTGTAAAAAAGAGTAAAATCCCATGACTGGAGTTGCTCCCTGGTCAACCTATGTAAGAAGATGAGATCCCTTATAAAATCCTTCAAAGCTAGTTAAGAAAACAAAATTGCCACTGACTCTAAAGACAACCACAAAGCATTCTATAGCTATGTCAAGAATTTCAATGGCAACACTCAGATCTGCTCTGAGTTACAGCACAATGGCACTAAATGTACAGAACCAACTGATATTGCCAAAATCCTGGCAAATAGGTTCAATGCTAACTTTAACCCCCTCTCACCCCCTAGAGGGCCCATCTCTATACCGGAAGAATGCAAAGTTCCTGTAATCACAGCTGCACAGGTAAAAGACACACTCTCTAAAGCCAAGAACACAGCATTCATGGGACCTGACAATATCCCAGCCTGTGTTCTATATGAACTACAGAATGAACTGGCACCCTAACTAAGTACCATGTTCAATCATAGCCTCACCTCAGGCTTTGTGACTACTGAATGGTGCACTGCAACGGTTAGCCCACTCCACAAAGGGGGAGCCACGACGGAACCTGGGAACTACCGCCCCATTAGCCTGATGAGCCTGGTCTGCAAGGCCATGGAACGTATCATCATGGAACTCATAAACAAAGACATTGGTAATATCCAAACTCTGGACCCTACCCAGGTTTGCTTTGTAAAAGGCAGATCATGTCTCCTAAATCTGATTGACTACTTTGAAGCAGTCACCAAAGCCATAGATGAGGGTAAGGTGCTTCACACAGCTTATCTAGATCTCGCCAAGGCTTTCGATACCATCCCCCACTCTGGAATTATAAATAAGCTCACTAAACTAGGTATAAATCCCTATGTCACAAGATGAGTTGCCAACTGGCTCATGGACAGAACTCACACTGTGAAAGTAGCAGACTCCAAATCCGACTTCAGACCAGTGACAAGTGGAGTACCACAGGGTTCAGTCCTGGGTCCTCTCCTATTTGGTATCTACTTCTCTAAAGTACAGGCTAACACAGAAGGTCTTTGGCTAACAAAGTCTGCAGATGACTGCAAACTAGGAGTCATAATCAAAACTCCTAATGATGTAGACATACTACAAAAGGGCCTCACTGAGACAGATGCCTGGTGTCAAAGCCATGGCCTAAAGCTCAATGCCAAAAAGTGTATTGTCATCCCCTTTGCTAAAAACTCTGTACCCATGAACTATCACATAAGTGGTAGTCTACTTATTGCCAAAAGTGTGATAAGAGACCTTGGGACCCAGGAGGACAGTAGTCTCTCCTTTGATAATCACATCGCCACAGTGGTCAGGAAATCCTTCTACGTGGCTCACATCATCACATAAGGTTTCTCATCCAGAAAAAAAGAGGTCAGTGTTCCCCTTTCCTCATCACTCATTAGACCCATTATAGAGTACAACTCCGCTTTTGGTATGTACCTCACAAGACATCTACAACAACTGGAAAGGCCACAGAAATACATCACAAAGAGGATTACTGGTCTCAGAAAGATGCCCTATGCAGACCGTCTCAAAACACTCCAGCTTTACTCCGTCACATATCGTCTACTCAGAGGCGATCTCTGCCTAACATACAAAGCTATGTCAAACCCAGAGCTGTTGGACATGCTCCACTTAAAGAAATCCCAATCCCTCTGAGCAACACACTATAGGGATCTAAACCTTTTCACCACATTAAACAGAACATGCTGGAGGGATGGATTTCTCTCCCAGAGACTTCCTATACTCTAGAACAGACTACCTATCTATGTCAAACCGAGCTCCTCATTAGCACTCTTCAAGGGAAATCTTGATGATTGGATGGGAAATAGGAAATTAACCCCAGGGATCACTTCTGTTGCTCTGCTCGACAGGGGCACAGGAAAGTAATTTTCTCGGGTGGCGAAATCCAGGGTACCTTTTTGGCTAGGCTTATATAGGCCCTAGGGCTAATAGCCTAGTACCTACCTATGAACCTGTGGATGAGCTCGTTCCACAGGGCAGTCCTCTCCTGCAGATCTCAGGCCATGTGTCAAAAGAAAGTTCTGTAATGGTGTACAGTGAAGTTTATGATAATATCATTCTCCTGGGGAGTATACACAGGGAGACGTTCACAGGACATGGTACCTGGAAGACATAAACAAGAAAAAAAGTTAAAGGACCTCATATTGCAAGGATATAATAGTTGTTAACTGACATCCCCCCCCACCATATCTTCAAAAAATAATCTGAACACACAATTCAATAGCTATGTTTACACAAAACTTACTGTTGGGACATATATCCTGTTGTTCAACAAATATTGAAATGTGTTTCTGTTCATGTTCCATGTTGAAATACTATCATTGGTGGCCTGTTGCTATCAGTGTAACCTACATGCCGTTGTAATGGCCACTGTGGTTTCATATATGCATGTGTTCTGTTTGCTATGCAACTGTTCCAAATCTGGTGTTTTTGGATTAATTTGAATATCTATGCATGCTATTATAATGAATCCTGGATTGTTTTAACTATTACTGACCCACATATGTTCTAAAACTGCAACACAATAGAATGTTTGGGAAGGCCATTCCCAGTGGTCCCACCTCTCCCACCTCATCTGGCCATGGCACCAGGCCACAGCACATCTGGGACCCACCCCAGGACCTCCTCATCCACTGCTCCTGCACTACCTTTAGGTGGAACCAACTCAGGGGATGGGGCTTGTCCCCCCCTGAGAGCGGGCACAGACAGGATCCCATCACCTGAAGTCAGGTCCAGGGTCTGGTGCATAGGGAGCTCCACAGAGAATTGGGAGATCTGCTACACCAGCTTGAAGGCCTCATGATGCAATTAGAGAGTCAGACCCTCCTGCTCAGCCCTCAGTGCATCCACCTTCTGGACCGTGAAGGTGCAGTGGTGACTGCCTATGGGTGGGGACCTCAGTCCCACTTTTTCCATTTGGGGGCTCATGGGCTTCTAATTTCCAAACACCCCTACCCGTCCGTGGTGTTTACCTCCCCACATGTGTCATATACCACCCCTTTATGTTACCTTGTCTGTCATGTCTGTC
The DNA here is from genome assembly GCF_019279795.1 of Protopterus annectens. Taxonomy (NCBI): domain Eukaryota; kingdom Metazoa; phylum Chordata; order Ceratodontiformes; family Protopteridae; genus Protopterus; species Protopterus annectens. The sequence continues at coordinate 595,075,286 of NC_056732.1, forward strand.
TTCTGACCCAACCTACCTCCCCAAATACACCTACTATCCTTCCCCAACATCCCACTCTCACCTTAACAAAAAAAGGGCAATATGTTCCCAAAACAAATTTATTACCATGCATAGCTGTCCATTTTGCACCAGTTGACAACTGCTTAAAATTGCCTAAATCAATCTGTATCCAACAGCCCTTGTTCTGGCCAGCAAAGAAATTATCACCCCTTGCAAGTGTCTAACCCAGGACCCTGCACACCATAGCCACAACAATTTTTCATTAAGCCTTTTGAGCTGCAGATATGTGTGATGTTTTCTCAAACATATCATCCAGCACAGTCATTCACCATTAGGGAAAATGTATGTATGTGTGTGTGCATATATATATATATATATATATATATATATATATATATATATATATATATATATATATATATATATACGTGTGTGTGTGTGTGTGTGTGTGTGTGTGTGTGTGTGTGTGTGTGTGTGTCTGTGTGTGTGTGTGTGTGTGTGTGTGTGTGTGTGTGTGTGTTTGTATATATGTAGACATTCATGTATATATATATATATATATATATATATATATATTGCATTCAGACATCAGATCCACACTCTGAATGACTAATATAGATGTTTGGAGGAACAGAACAAATACTATGATGGCTTAAATCTTGACATTCTGTGCAGATCTGCACAGTTGACAGGTATGGGCCACTGCCCACAGGGCCAGATGCTATGTCCATAGCAGTTGTACAGCAGGACATCATTACAGAAAGTCTTGATGTCACATATAAATCTTTCAACATCATCTATCCCATTATTACAGACCAAGTACTGCATTCAATTACATGCTGACATGTTTCACATACCTGTTTTATTATTGTGCTGTCTTCTGTGTACCATTTGGATGTCTTCCTTGTCTGGTTTGTTTTCATTTTTTAGCAGTATTTTTGTTTATTAGTATTATTTTTGTTTTTGCTTTTTTTTATTTCTCTCTCTTTCTATCTCTTTTCTTTCTCTCTTTCTCTACTACAAGGATTGAGCTGGTTTGAATAGGTTGCAGCATGACTTTTGTTGGTGATGCTCATGATCAGGTGATGGCTTCTGCACCAACTTGTGTTCCCCACTTGCTAACTGCATGCAGCCAGCTGTGTAGTACTTCCAATAGTCAATATCATAGCAACCCAGAAAGTCAACGGAGTTCAGGAACAAACCAAGGCTGAAAACAGTATTCCACATGAAACAGCATAAACTTAAATAGAGCAATGAATCAAACAGGAATACGAATAGGCTCCAACATAAAGCTTTAAAGGCAAGCGCTTTCACCCTTCTGGGCTTCCTCAGGCCAACATGATTTTTTAAAAAGGGGGTATCTTAAATAATTTAATTCATATATGACATCATTTCCTGTATTATATAAAAAAAAATTACATTCTTTATTCATATGACATAATTTCCTGTCCTGTATTATACAAAAAGCAGCACATTCTTTAAGTAACAATCAAAGTCACATTTATATATAATTTATGCAATTATAATTAAAAACTAAATATTTATTAAAATCAACCATAATATATATATATATATATATATATATATATATATATATATATATATATATATATATATATATATATATATATATATATATATATATATATATATAAGCTTATCTACCCTAATCACCCCCTATACAAATCTGAAGACCTTACGCTCATCTCAAAAGCTACTAGTCCACACCACTAAATCTAACAACAGAGCTGGGGATTCCCTTTTCTCTAATTCTGTAGGTAAATCCTGGAATCTTCTCCCTTGTGACCTCTCCTCACTCACCTCATTATCTCTCTTTAACAATAGACTTAAACGTCTCCTCAAAACTCACTGGCTATGCCCCTGTTCAAAATCAGACTAGTCATCTACCTCTACTAAGTTATCTAAGCTATCCAGTGCTTACTAGCCTCTTCTACTTTTTTTCCCATCTTATCATACTTTTCTTATCTACCTCTTTTCTTTTTTTATATCCTCTTTTTACTTTCTCTTCTTAAGTAACTCCTTTGCTACATTACTACTCACCTAACTTCCTTTGTTTAACTATAACCTAACCTGATATGTCTCCATACTTGAAATTTCACTGTTTTATAATTTTTTTCCTCAATAATATATTCTGTTACAAACTCTGTACTGTTAATTACTTAATACCATTGTTGATGAGTTTTATTTCCTTTTTAAAGTTGCTATTTTTATTAGTATATTGATATTTTTTCCTGTGTTGTTTGAACTTGTACTATTGTATTTAGACCATGTCTTGGAGCTTATCTCGCCGGGCCTCTACTGAAAAAGTACATGTATCCAGCTAGACTAGCCCGGTCAACAAATGTAAAATAAATAAAATAAATATATATATATATATATATATATATATATATATATATATATATATATATATATATATAACCTCATAACATTAATTAATTTATAGTTTCCTTCCTTTCAACATAGGTCTCATAGAGACCTTATCATTTAGACCTGGTTTCTTGTCTGCCCTAGGTCTTATAATCCACTTCACCTCAGATTTTTCTGTAAAATTCCTAACATCTCCACCTCTTTGGCCAAGTATATTAATATATATTACTAAAAACTTAAACACATGATCTTCTGATGTTTCAGTAACATGCTTCGAAAGGCCATTCTTACAAGATCTGGTCCGAATATTCTATAGGTGTTCTCTGAGCCTATATTTCAATTTCCTGTCAGTTTTGCCGACATAGAATGTCGGACATAATGTATAGGTTGCCAAATATACAACATGGTTGGAGTCACATGTCACTGTGGTCTTAAATTCATACGTCTGAGAGCTCAGTGGATGTATAAAGGAAGCACTACTATCTATATAATGGCAGAAATTACATCTATTACAAGGCATAGTACAAAAACAATTTACATGTGCACTAGTCATCCTATCAACTGATGGATAACATAGAAGTCTGTGTAAATTCATCCTGTTCTTCTATGTAAAATGTGGTATAGTTCCAACTATATTCTTAATACTTGAATCAACAGTTAAAATATACCAATGTTTGATAAAAATATTCTTAATCATATTAACATCTTGTGTATAATACAATACAACTTTCATTTCAGTACATGTTGGAACACTCATAGGGTCATTCTCAGTATTAGCTAAGACATTCCTATCTATAAAGAATGGTACCGCTTGGTTGTTCCTGAGTGTATCTAACCCATCTATCCCTTCCAAGATCTCTTTTAAACTATATGACCTGTGAAGTAGTCTATTTTGTAGCTCAGCTAACTCACCTTTATATGTTTCATTACTAGAATTAAGTTGAGATATCCTCATAACTTGTCCTTTAATTATATTCCGAAAGACAAAGTCAGGAAAGGAAAAAACTTCAAAGACCAATACACATACGGTTCAGATAAGGCACATTTAATAACTTGCTGCAAGGAGACAAAAACATGCAAATACAGGATTTTGCCTAACTACTAACAGGAAGTATGCTATTCTTATACTATTCTACAAAACATTGCCTTCTATGGTTGACGTAATCAAACACAACTTTCAGTATTGTTCTACAGCAGATGTTACTCAGATTTTCTGCTGACATGACTGGATTTATGAAAAACATTTTGAGAAAAACAACCTGGCCTTGGTAGGCTCTAGCCCGTTACAAGCTTCTATTGTGTAGTTCTAATACATGTGTTATGTTTCAAGGTACTTTTCTAGCTTAGGCACAAGCAAATGCTGATTGCAGTTCATATTTTCAAGCAGTCTTTGTTCTGATTATCTATAGCTTCTGCAGCTGTGTATTTTCTCACAGCACAAGTGGATCTCCTTGTCTAAGTCTCATAACATTAATACAAGTGATACATCTATTCATTATTTTACTGACAAAAGCAGAAATGATCTGCTTCCGTGTAAATTTCCAAAGCATAAGTAAAGATTATAGCTGCGCGTATTTCATGACAATTTAAGGTTAGAAAGCTTCTGCAATTTGTACAGATTTTATGCAGTGTGAAATAGAATAAATGTGTTAACCCTTTTCAAGCCTTAAATGTAATAAGCATATTACTAATACATACACTAATACATATTTTTCTGACGAGGATGCATGCTATTCCTATGTAGCAAAGCATTTTTATGACCGGGTTTCCTATAAACACCTGTGTTAAGTAAACCATTATCCAACCTCTCTATATATACATCCACATATGGTATTTTTGTAAGTGATATATTCATAGTAAATTTAAAGTATGAGGTTAGAGTATTAATCTAATTGAAAAAGGTGTTTAGTTCATCCTTATTACCTGTCCAAATAATAAAGAGGTCATCTATGAAACGAGTATAGAATATAACATTCTTCTTGTAGCTAGGTAAAGAGAACAGCTTGTGGTTCTCCCAATCTGGCATTACTAACTGTTTTATGTGGAATACTGTTTTCAGACTTGGTTTGTTCCTGAACTCCGTTTACTTTCTTATCATCTATTTTCGGTGTTACAGGAACGTTAACACCTGGATAGCCAGCTTTGTGGTTTTATTATCCAGTACTATAAATGACTACATCATGTGGGTGTTATCCCTTTACCTTTCTTGTGTGGAAGACATCCTTCCTGTATGTGGGCAGCAGTGTTATAGAGAGCAGGTAACAATACCTCTTACAACAGGACTTGCAAACACAGGCCAACTGCATGTTTGTATAAGGTTTCAGAGGTTGGGACAGTGTGTATGTGTGTGTGTGTGTGTGTGTATATATATATATATATATATATATATATATATATATATATATAGATATATATATATATTGCTGTTATATGCATTGAAAACTGCTAGTTTTACAGGGTTTGTGTGTACATGCTAGTTTTGCATGGAATGCAGTCTGTCTGCATAGCTCTCAAGTGTGGGCCTATCCACATGATGGCCAGAGGATTGGCTGTTATGTTTTGTCAGTTTACACAGGTCTTGCCCTTGACATATCAGTGCCATTCTCTCTGTTGATTGCTATCAGTACATAGCAACATCCATATGTTTTTCTGACTTCATATTCTTGAGTAAGAGTATATTGCAACCAATCTTGTAACACCAGCAACTTTCACAATGTATAACAGCAATATTTCAAATATGGCCCTGTGTTTCAGGCTCTGTCCTCCACCTATATACCAGGCTTTGTCCAGATGTCATGCAGTAAGAGGTTGTTAGGTAATAGCCTTATCATTATTTAGTGCTGACATTCCTGCTTTCTTTCCAGTGATGTTGTGGACTCCCACACAAATTGTGGTACAGGATCCATATATATGAGGGCTACAGCTGAGAAAACATGTGTGACCCTGTACAGTCCTGAGGTCAGTGTATGCAGAACACTTTTATATGCCCTTGTAAGACATTTTATAGGGGAGGGGTATTAAATGTTATTAACCCAGGCTGTTACAACATGTGAGGGATATCAGTAATATGAAACATTAAGGTATATGGGTGTACATTTTTATACATTTCACACTGGCAACAGTGGTGGGCTAGAGCTTACTGTCTTACATAGAGTTCTGTTTGTCAGTGTGATAGTGATGTTTTAAGTTAAGTAGTATTGTTATATAACAGATACATTTACATTGTGACAACTAATACTTTTCCCTCTAGGGGTTGAGTACAGAGTGTAATTGGAGGCTGCTTAACTCCAGCTGTAATTAAGTGTTGATTAATTCTTATCTTTAAGGCAAGTGTGTTTTTTACTGTTGTACTACTGTGGTGACCCCTAACTGGGAAAAGCCAAAGGAAGAAGAAGACTAATTGAAGGTATTTCAAACACCTAACTGCTATAGGAAATGGCATAAACAACTGAAATAGTACACACATAAACATTTCTATGTATGCAAACTTGAGTGTGGTGTCCTGTCCTTTGCATTGTGTGTGAGTATATGTTTCATGCAATAATTCTCATTTGTAGGAAAGAATCAGACACTGGCCATTTGAAAAGGTGGCAACTGTAAGAATAATGGCTGTTTGCTATGCTGTGCACCCTCTATATATACTCTGTTTATAAATATCTGTAGGTATTTATATATTTATATGTGTATGTACGGGTATATACAAATATATATATATATATATATATATATACATATATATATATATATATATATATATATATATATATATATATATATATATATATATACATATATACATATATATATATATATATATATATATATATATATATATATATATAAGTTTTTGGCAGGTTTAAATAATCTACTACATCCTGAACAAACTTCAACCCCAATCCCTGCTGCTAGTATTGACAAAACCCCTGAAGATGTTTCTGATAGTTTTAACCAATTCTTTACTGAGACAATTCAAGCCCTAGCTAGCTAACTACCTCCTAGCTCCCCTGGTCCTGAAAGTAGCACCCCTAGAAACCTACTCGCGTTCAGCTTCCAACCAGTCACTACTTCACTTATCCGTACCTTGATCAAAAAATTAAAACCCACTACACTTTCTTCTGATCAACTCCCTGCCAAGTACCTACAAAAATCAGCTGATGCTATTGCTCACCCCGTCTCAATACTAATCAATCAAACCATAGTAGAAGCTAAAACTCCCACCATCTGGAAAATATCCTATGTAATCCCACTTCACAAAGAAGGCAGCTCTACTGAATTCTCCAATTATAGGCCAATAGCTATACTCTCTCCACTTGCAAAGATTATGGAAAAATGTATTCATAGACAATTCATGCACCACCTAATCCAGAATTGCCTTATGGCAGACACTCAGCATGGCTTCCGTCCTCATCACAGCACGACTTCAGCCCTCCTAGCCTTTACCAACACCATAAACCATAATCACAACAATAATTATATATCCTTAGCCCTCTTTTTGGATCTTTCCAAGGCATTCGATATGGTTGATCACCAACTTTTAATCCAGACCCTGCAAACATTCTGTCTGGATACTGGAGCCCTTCAATGGTTTCAATCCTACCTGAATGGTTGACAGCAGGCTGTCCTCTGGCAGAACAAACTCTCTAACCTTCTACCTAACACCCTTGGAGTACCACAAGGCTCTATACTAGGGCCCTTGCTGTTCTCCATCTTCATTAACAACCTTTATACTGTCATCCCAAAGGTCAGCTGTATCCTATATGCTGAAGACTCTATTCTGATTTGCTCAGCCACATCTCCAGTAGAGTTATGGTCAGCTACCCAGACCATCTTTAATACAATAGAAAACTGGCTTTCTGAACATTGTCTGATTCTAAATCCCAAAATAACTTAAATATTGTTATTTTCACCAACACGTAGGTCTACCTCTTTCACCTTTACCATAAAATCAAATGACGGCACAATAATCTCCCCTGACCCATCTACAAAACTATTAGGTGTCATCATAGACAATAATCTATAATTTGACCTATATGTTAACCAAACTATCAAAACCATCAATAAAAAACTAGGATCCCTTTGCAGAATAAAAGCCTTCCTAACCCCTCCAGCTAAAATTACCATAGCTCGCTCTCACCTTCTTTCAACCCTTCTGTATGCATCCCCTCTACTCTCGAATTTAAACAAGACTGTCCTTAACAAACTCTCAATTTGTTACAACCACATTGCCAGGTTTGCCACTGGGCTGCCTTTTAGGACACATCATTGCATCAATCTAAATCAGCTTGGGTGGCTTGAACTACCCAGCCTAATCCAGTATAACCAACTGATTATGGCCTATAATTCAGACAATACTCCTGCACTTAAAAATATTATCACCCCCTATAACAATCCTAGACCGCTTTGATCCTCTAACAAACTACTAATTCAGACTAGCAAAATTAATAACACAGCCGGTGATTCTCTCTTTGCAAACTCTGTAAGTAGATCCTGGAACTCTCTTCCAGCTGATATTACCTTAGGTCAATTTAAAACTAGACTCAAACAACATTTGTCACTTAACTGGCTATGTCAAAGTAGCAAGTCTGGCTAACCCTCTCTAGAATGTGTAAAAATCTGTTAACCAGTTTACTGTGTAATTTAATTTAATCCTGACTTGTGCTCAGGATAAACTGTAACCTGTGGAACTTGTTTAACTTGCTTACTTATGTAATCTCTGTAAATAGTCTGTTTGTAATATGTAATGCTGGTATTATGTAATGCTGTATCTGCTTACCCTTGGAGCTTTTCTCCCCGGGCCTCCACTGAAAATGGACATGCATCCAGTCGGACTATCCCAGTCAACAAATGTAAAATAAATAAAAATAAATAAAACTAAAATATAGGTTTACTGTCAAAAGGTTGAAATTCATTTGGTTTAACGTTTATTTGGTGAACACATTTGGTTGACTAATTAATATTTAGTAGTTCATTTGGTTGACAGACAGTGCTGTCGACCTTCTGTCAACCTTATGTTGACAACAGGCAAGGATTTATCCTTGTCAGCACTGTTATGCGATCCTGGAGTTGTAATATATAAGTAGTGGGGGGTGCAGCCCTGCAAAATCACTAGTGTTAGTTTGAGGTGTGTGTTGACCGTTTAAATGTAGACATTTTGGCGCCGATATTATGACCTGTCGATGTAATGATTTTGACCAAATGAACGTCGACCAAACAAATTTCAATCTTTTGATAGTAAACCTTATATATATATATATATATATATATATATATATATATATATATATATATACATATATCAGATGCCCGAAAGCTCAGTAGACCGACAAGGAATCCGGCGGACCGAAATCACCGACACCGCAGATGACCGACAAGGTTAGAACCCGACGGACTCGGTAAGTGTGCAATAGAGTGAGGGATTTAGTGTTAGGGAGCGGACAGGTAAGTGTGCGATAGTGAGGGACTTTAGTTTTAGGGGTGGGTTAAGTGAGTTAGGGTTAGGGTGCAGGTAGGGTGTGTGTGCGATAGTGACGGACTGTGGGTTTCGGGGTGGGTTAAGTGAGTTAGGGTTAGGGTGCGGGTAGGGTAAGTGTGCGGTTGTGTCGGACCTTAGGGCTAGGGTTTGGGTTACGGTTAGTGCATGTATGGTTGTGTGTATTGTCGGTATTATGTGTTGTCGGTCTTTTGGTGTCGGTGATTTGTGTTTCGGCGTTGTGGCGTTTCGGTAAACTGAAGGGGATCCATATATATATATATATATATATATATATATATATATGTGTGTGTGTGTGTATGCTTGTGTGTGTGTTTGTGTGTACATGTGTACATGTGTGTGTGTGTGTGTGTGTGTGTGTGTGTGTGTGTGTGTGTGTGTGTGTGTGTGTGTGTGTGTGTGTGTGTGTATGTATCATTGGGATGTTTAGTGTTTCCACATTGTACATGTCCTATGGTAGACTGACTGTTCTGCATGATATGTTAGAGAAGTCATCCTGACATCTTACAGCTGAGATGGCTTACCGCTAACTTTTTGTGGCTATGTTGTGCAGGGTCCTGGGTTCAACACTTGCAAGTGCTGGTTATTGTGTTGCAAGGCAGATCATTTCAGCTGTGGAGAAAGGGATAATGGCAATAATTGCAAGAGATCCCTATTTTGGTCCCCTTCACCCCCATTAACAGTGCCTTTGGTCAGATGTTTTGCAGTGAGAGGTTCAGAGTGTGGATCCAATGTGTGAATGCAATACATATCTACCTGTCTCTCTCTCTCTCTCTCTCTATATATATATATATATATATATATATATATATATAGACTATATACACACACACACACACACACACACACACATATATATATATATATATATATATATATATATATATGGTTTACTATTAAAATGTGGAACGGCACTAAGTCGACTGTACTATAGTCGAACACGGAAGTTCGAAAATAGTAATGTCAACATCAAAAAAAAATCTAGGAATGGTTTTAATCTGGGTCGAGGTAGGTGTTCAGTATTATTCAGAACTACAAACATCTCCCCTACCTCAACCCATGTTAAAACACAGTTCTAGATTGTTTTTTTGTCTTCGACATTACTATTTTCGAACTTCCGTGTTCGACTATAGTACAGTCGATGTAGTGCTGTTCGACATTTCAATAGTAACCCTATATATATATATATATATATATATATATATATATATATATATATATATATATATATATATACAAACATACATGCATACATACATACTTCTACATATATGCATACATTTTCCCTACTGTTGAATGATTGTGCTGCATGATAAGTTTGAGAAAATATCACATGTATGTACAGCTCAAATGGCTTAGTGGTAAATTGCTGTAGCTATGGTGGGTAGATTTTTGGGTTCGAGACTTGCAAGGGCTGATTATTTTGTTGATGGGCAGAACAAGAGCTGTTGGATACAGAGTGATTAAGGCACTTTTAAGCAGTTGTAAGTGGGTTTGCGTGGGTTTGCCCAGTGGTAAGCAATGCTAACTTCCTGTTAAATAAGCTTACAGGCAGCCTGACAGTGCTTAATCTTTGTAGACATTGCTTGCCGCCAAGCAAACAGGCTTAAGCCCGCTTACTACTTCTTAAAAGTACTTACTCCCTCTTACCCCCATACTAATTTCTTTAAAAGAGAAGAAAAAAGGGGTGATAGGAAAGTGGTGAAAAATGGGTCACGCAGAGGGAAAAACAATAGGGAAAGTAGTTAGGGATGTGCAGGATGGTTGTAGGGAAGGTCCATAGCTGTCCATTTCTTCTACAGCAACAGCTGTGCATATATACTGAATTTGGAGGTAGATTTTGACACTCAACCCCCTGAGAGAGGGGTGAGGACAACAATAATGTGTTGTGAAGCCAATTAGACCCGATTACATGTGTCCAGTGGACATGTGTGCAAAATGGACAGCTAAGTATGTGGCAAAGTTTTTTTTATGGGAACAGACTGTCCTTTATTTAAGGTGAGAGTAGGATGTTGGGGAAGGATAGTAGATATATTTGGGGAGGTAGGTTGGGTAGGAAGACAGACAAAACAGACAAGACAGCATACAGGAGTGGTATATGATACATGTGATGTGTAAACACCTAGGATGGCGAGGGGTGTTTGGAAATCGGAAACCCATGAGCCCCCAAATGGAAACAGTAGGACTGATGTCCCCACCCATGGGCAGTCACCATTGCACCTTCACGGCCCCAAAGGTGGCTGTGCTGAAGGCTGAGCAGGAGGGAAGGATCACCCTCTAAATGCACTACAGGGCCCTCAAGCTGGTGTAGCAGATTTCCAAACTCCCTTCAGAGCACATTACGCACCAATCTCCAGACCTGACTTTGGGTGACTCTGAGGTGGTTCCACCCAAAGGTGGTGTAGGACCATTGGACGAGGAGGTCTCTGGGTGGGTCCAAGACATGCTGGGTCCCAGTGCCACAGCCAGATAAGGTCGGAGAGGTGGGTCCGCTGGGTCCAGCCTTCCCAAATGTGCTATGTTGCTGCAGTTTTAAAATGTATGTGAGTTAGTAATAGTCAACACAATCTAGGATTAGTTATAACAACATTCATAGATATTCCCATTAACCCAAAACACCAGATTTGGAACAGTTGCATAGCAAACAAAACACATTTATTTATGGAACCACAGTGGCCATTACAATGGCATGCAGGTTACATTGATGGCAACAGGCCACCAATGATAGTATTTCAACATGGAACATTAATAAAAACACATTTCAATATTTGTTGAACAATAGGACATATATCCTAACAGTAGGTTTGGTGTAAACATACTCATTGATTTGTGTATTTAGAATGTTGTAGATATGGTTGAGGGGAGAGATAGATGTCAATTAACAACTTATATAACCTTGTAGTACTCACAACTTTAATGATCATTGCTTTTATCATTAAGGTATAGGTATTATTACAATACCTTATGGCCTTGGTTTGGGCAGTGGTATGTTTGTACACAATGTATACTTCAACTGTCTTATAGCTAAATTCTACATCCCTTACCTGGTAGACCTATGGAGGGAATGTTTGTTAACACTACCTAACTGTTTCTACACATATTCCCAGATTCTGAGTTTATATTATGCACATACCTCTCAATCTCTTAATGCACATACTCTGGACAAAGCTTGACAACATGGGGGTACAAATAGGGGCATATTTTGAATATTGCTCTCATAAACATGGAGAGTTGCTAGAGTGATAGGATTTGTTTTAACATACATTTTCTGAAGGTTTTGAGGTCTGAAATCCAAAGTTATGTCCTTATTTAGTGACTACAATTCTGAGATAATCTCGCTGATTTGCCAGGGGGAACAGAGGAACAGGCAGAAAATACGAGCCAATTATCTGAACATTCTGAAAAAATCTGTACAGTTGAGAGGTATGATTATGCATACAGCTTACTTTCACTCCCAGGATTTGAACCATGGCTGTGTCTGATAAAAATACAACAATTTTAAGTTTCAGCAGAGTGTGTTATTTGGATATTACTGTTTAGCTTTTCAGTGTTTTCTGTCTAAGTCTCTCTTGCTTGTACAATCTGATTTTCTACTTTCAACAGTGTATACTGACATTCCTAGACTTTTTTTTTATGTAGCACAGTGTGGGTAACAGTGGTTAACACAACATTACTATTCAGAGAATGCAACAATAAATGCCATACAATACCAGAGTAAACACAACCAGTGCGGGATTTAGAGCTTTATTGCCAGGCAGTTACAGTTTTATTTACATATGACCTATATAGAACTATTACTGTTATATTGTCTGGTTTATTCAGTACAACCCATACACAGTTTTTATACTGCCTGGTGACTTTCTACTACTTTATATTTATTTGGTATGACTACTACAAGCAGGATTGTTACCAGCCTCGCGACACAGCCTTTGCAGCCTACTAGCATAGGCTTCCTGATTCACAGCCCATTCAGCTGCAGCTGTAAGGTAAATAGAGAAATATTTCGGCATACCTATCCATCGTATGCACAGGCTGGACATTAGTAAACAGTTTTTGGTATGAGTACTTACACACTGCTGGTATGTCACCCCTCTGCCTTGCTTCTTGGACCCACTAATCCAATAGCTCCCTCTTTCTCTGCTTCAAGTCGGTATAGTGGTGCCAGACCTGCTCACCAGTCCAAGGGATACCAGTGGCACTGGTGAGATCATGGGCGAGATGGACCCAGGCATCTGCTTTATATTGGGAGCCTTGTTACTGGCCCTGCAGCAGTCTCTCATCATGGTTTTGTACCAGGAGGCCTACCATGACCTTGGACTCCTGTATGCCCCAGCACTGCACACAGAAGCGCATGCCCTCACCAACTCCTGCCATACTGCCTACAGTGGGAAGCTGAAACCAGTTATGAGCTGTATTCTTGCCTGTGGGGTTTAAATACGGCCAATTTCCCGCCCTTAGCCATGATTGGATGGTTTTGAATATGCTGAGCTAAGTTAAGCTACGGGTAAACCTGCTTAGCTTAGGTTGGCAGTGCTTAAAGGGACAGGTTCAGCACTGCTTACCAATGGGCAAATCCACTTAGATAGGCTACTCATGGCTTAGCAGTCATATTTACACAATGTTTACACCTGGTAAGCAGAGCTGTGCAATGCTTAGCATTGCTTATTTTTCATTATATAGACTATCTGTATTATGGCATTGATTCATCATTCATTACATATTATAAATGTATTTACTGTCCCTGACATCCCTCAATGTGCTTTCATTACATATATTCATGTGTGACTACACTGTATGGGGCACTTGTGTTCTATGGGGGTTTCACAAATTTATTAAACTGACACCTCACATCTGGACCTAATGCAGTACTCTGGTTAACAAATATATATTATTTAGTAGCTAATTATAAAAATAAATGTTTAAGTACTGCTTTCACATGTAAAATGCAAAATGGTTATAGTGGGGATCAAATCAGGAATGGCTGCTTGCAAAGTGTACATTCTAACCAGTACACTACTGAAATACTGCTTATGCCGGATCTTTCTTGCTATTTAACTTCTTGTGCTGTTTAAGCTGGACTAAGCATAGCTAAGCAATGGGCACACCCATGCAGCTATACTTAAACTTTATCGCATTTATAAAAAAAAAATATTTGTTGTGTTATTTTATTTGTACCCTTTAGAATATCCCTGCTAATACTGAACCTGTTATTCTATCAACTTTCTGCTTTGTGGGACGATTGTCCCTTTTGGCTTTGTCCACATTCCTTACTCTGATGTGTTGGAAGGTGTGCGCTATGTGCCTATGCTACCTGTGTTATTCTAACAAGTTATGGCTTGGTAGGAATGACTATCCCTTATGGCTTTGACCAGATTTGTTATCCTGATGGGTTGGGGGTGTTACGAGCATTCTTGCTCATTTTAAATTGCCGAAAGGCAATTCTGGAGTGCAGGGGGCATGAGTAATGTGAGAGCTCTGCTTTTAGATGCACCCCCTATACTCTTACATGGAGCCATGTCCATTTTAGGGCATGGCGGTACGCAATCATAAATATGCATGGGGCATTGCCATGCTGAACAGGAATGGTCCCTGCCATGCAGGAATAACTTATTCCTTCACGGCTGCTTGCTGAATCCCAGGGGGAGGTTTATGGTTAATTAACCCAGCAGTATATGCTGCTCCCAACAGTATATGCTGCTTCTTTAAATTTGTATAAAGTGTTAAACCTGATTAATGAAAAAGATAAGAGATTAGTAGTAAAATTTTAAGTATGATCAATTTTGGGGTATGGTAAAACAAGAGTAAAAGAGATGGAATGTATAACTGGAAAAATAAAATGTTACCAAGAAAAAAAATATTGAAAATTAAATTGATGAAATAGAAAAAGATAGAAAAGTAGGATATACAAATGTTATTATAAAACATTACTATGTAAAAGCATGGGAAAATCTAACAGATGAAAAAACTTAAGCTTTAAAAAAAAAAAAGAAACAAATGGTGTAATCGGAAAGTAGAATGTCAAGTTTTTATGGAGACTGGTAACAGCTAAACTACCAATAAAAGGATGCAATATAAAAATAAAAGTGATAGAATATGTTTACATTGTCAAGAAGAGGATGAAACTACATAACCTTGTTTTTGAAATGTAAAAGAGTAAAAAAGTTATGGGGAAAACTATGGGCAGGATTCTCTAATGTTCATTGAAGTTATTTGTAGACAGATCAGCACCCCAAAGGAAGACTGCAGTGCACCTTGTGCAGAAATTATTCCAGAAGTCACCCTGAAGGTAGACTGTGCACTTAATTATTCAGTGTAGGATAATTAGCAATTTTATGCAAGCCAGTCTGATTGCAAAACACATCATGCCAACATAATGCAACAAACAGACACACCAACTCTATTTCAAAATTCCTCAGTGCATGCTTTCTGGACACCAAAGAATTCAAGTGAATACTATGAATTACAGAGAAATCCATAGTAAAACTGGAAAAAAATGTATACAAATGCAACTTGCTGTTAATATACTGAAACAGGCTGCAGTGATGCAAGCCATAAATGAGGATCTGGCTGTGTATCTTAAAAGGTGGCCAACTAGAGTCAGAGCAAGGCTGCAACTAAGATAGTTGTCGGGCCAGCAAATAATTGACAGATACCATCAAGACAGACAACTGGTGCAGAATGTCTGCACCGTGTGTGAACCACACATGCCTGTGCATATCCTGCGAGGAAACACCATCCCCCTTAAAACCAATGTGTGTGTCAGCCTGGGTGTACTTGCATATGGGACATTCCAGAGACACATGAGGGGTGCTGTGGGAATATCACAGACAGCTGCCAGTCATATTGTTGCAAAATTCCTGTAAGTAGTCTGCAACAAGGTGATGACTGCATACACTTTCCATCCACCCTTATGTTGTGGAGAACTGTAATGCAGCAGTTCTGTAACATAGCAAACTTTCCTTACTTGTACTCAGTGCAATAGATTGTACATGCACACATATCTACCAAAACACCAGTACATTTAGAAGCAGACTAATACATGAAGGGAAGGGGATGGCCATCCATCAACTGCTAAGTCGTCTGTCCAGCAGATGGGAGGATAACAAACATCATGGCAATACATCCTGGAAATGTTCATGTTGCTACCATTTGGATGGAAAGTGGACTGAGGGCTGCATTCCAGAAAGGTAAAATATCTGAGGGACTGCTACTTGGTAAGTACAGGAAAATATCTAGGATGCAATTAAGAATACCCCTCTTGACAATATCCATTATGACCAAAATTGTTTTTATTCCTCACAACAGGTGACTGTGGTTATCCACTTAGGTTGTGGCTATTCTGAACCATCAAGCCTTGCACAAGGGGTCTACAACAGAGCACACTCAACAACTGGAAACACCCTAGAGCGTATGTTTGGTGCACTGTTAGGTAGATTCAAATGTCTGTACACATCCAGTGTGCACTGCAATACACATCTAAAAAGGTAGCAATGATGATGAGAGTGTACACCATGATGCACAACATGCTAACCAGAGCACATGATGGTCTTCCAGCTGCAAAAATGGGTGAACTACCCCAAGAACCCCAAATGTCTGAACAGTACATCCTGCAGGTATTGCAAGAGGAGGAGCATTAGGACATAGGGGACAGAAATCACAGGTGTAAGCAACATAGGGTGCAACCACAAGTAGTGGCCCAGACAGCATGGCAATGACTGACCCAAATATTTGAGTCACGACAAGGCCCATGTGCATGAGTACACAAACTGAACATTGATATTCAGGTATTGCCCCACCACAGCAACACAGATGGCATCTAATGTCAAGTACATCGCACATAATGTAATCATAACATATTTCCAATATGAACATATGCAAATGTGTCAAAACACAGATCATCTGCTCAGGGCACAACTGACACAGGTATGCATACACACTCAGATTGTTGTATCACTGTATAATAAACAATTAGGGACACACATCAGTGCTGCACATATATATCACTACAATATAATAATAATGTTAACATGAAAAAAGAGAAATCACACAAGACATAATGGATAAATTTTAATTTCAGAAAACACATATCATAGTAAATTGGTATTGCAATAATATGAGACAGCTATGTGTACTAATATGACAGCTATGTATAAAAAAACTGTTGGGCACATTCTAACACAGTCTCAGGTGAGCTCACTCATGTCTCACACCATGGTCCATTTTGCCCTGACCATGTACAGACACATCCTGCCCTGGTTACTCCACAAAGGAGATGGATGGAGCTACAGCACTGTGTTGAGATGAAAGAGAATGACTACAAGTTGAAAGTCTTGTGACTTGCAGGACCTCAGAACCTGGGCCAGCAGTTGAACTCTGTACAGGTTTGACCACAGACAGTGATTCTGGATAGCCAATGGTGTTTCTGCAGACATGTGGCCTGCCTCACATAATTTGCAATCCCTTGAGCACATACTATATTGCTGCAGAGGCCAGGATTTGCACTGTCCATGCCACAGCTAGCTGACTCTCATTCTGAATGGCCAATGCCCTAATCTCACCATGTCTTCAATCTTGTTCTTCATGAATGACACCTAGCTGATGTGCTACATGATCTGTGGACACAGGGAAGTGCATGGATTCTTGAATGATTTCAATGCTGTGACTTCATTTGCCTGCAGTAGCAGGCAGACACTGTCAGACACCTGGCCATGTACACTGTCTGGTCACCTATTTCTACTGCAATGACCTCTTCCCGATTGTTGTGTGGAACTGCCAGCAGAAGTGTCCTCTACTATGGTGTGCTGGTTAATGGCCTCGCCCTGTTCAACATCCACTATGGCAGCATCCTCTGAATGGCAACACAAGTGGACCTTCATGTCTGATGCTACATCTGCTGCAACATCACTGTCAACCTTATGGATGGACTCTCCTAACAGTTGAAGGTCCTTTTTGACAGGGGCCATAATATCATGCTGAGACACATCATGAACAACATCATGATTGCTGGATGATATAGGTAGTTGATGTGCAACAAGATACAAAGACACAGATCAGGGCAATGTGCCTACATCATATGATGGACATCATCAAAGACATATGGAATATATATCTCACTGTAGTGTTACACATAATGACTTCACTTGCAGTCTATTGTAAGTATGTTTTATGGAATGTGCATAAAATGCATATATAATCTGTTTACATGGCCAACATGCACGACATATGTGATGCATAAAAAAAAAAAAAAAAAAAAAAAAAAAACACACCCGCAAGCACTTCTGTGAAGATGGTGATATTGAACAGGTCTGAACATCATCTACTGCAGGGAAAAAATCAGCATTGCTGATCACATCATTTACACCATTAGCCAGGTGAGGACAGTTATAACATACAGAATATGTAACATACACATACCCACTCATATACACACTTGAGGACATTGATGCAGACTGAACTATGAATTTTAGGAAGGACCTAGTATTAAATGAAACATATGTAATTGCATACCACTGACAGACTTCTGTCATGTCGAGACTGTGGGCTGTACTGTGGATCCTTCTTGGGAAAATAAAGAGAAACACAGCATAGTTATGTATTTAGCAAAAAGAATACTGACAGCATCACATGTACAGCACAGCAATATTGGCTGCAAATACTGATGTGAAGGGTGTTACAGCTGTGCACCAGATGTCACTGTATTGACAAATATTGATAAAAATGTCAGGTATCCCATGTGCTACACATTGTTGAAAGCTATGACAATTTTGCTGTAACATACCTAGTCAGTCTGCACTTAAAAATATATGGCTTACCCCTTCACTGGATGGGCCTTTAGTGTACAATGGTAAGAAACAACAATATAACAGTAAACAGCAGTGTCATGAAATGAGGTGGCAGCACTAACAAGGTAGTGTTCATGGTATAGAGACACTCACCTGCCGATCCGGGGTGTAGATCTGAAGTAGATGGACCTGTGAATTAATACAAACAGCATTATAAATGTTGTTTGGACTGCACATGGCAACAACATTTTCAGTCCATGGTACATGATACCACATCATGCCAGTTGGACATCATAACAACTGTCACCCAAGACACATGGGAAATGATGTGTTCTTCTGCTGCACATATATGCTATGGCAATACACAATTCCAAGCTATACCACAGTGGTAGCAATTGACTATGGACAACATATGTTGTCTGTCATTTGCCCTACTAAAACACATGTTTATAGGTTATGCCTTGCAGCACTAGCTGCAGGTTAACAGCCACAGTGCATGTTCAGATAAATGTGGGAGAAAAGTGCAATGTTTTAATGTCTGCCATTACATGTGCTGATATTAATGGACCATTACGGGTTATGAATATGTTCAGAGGAATTTGATGAATAACCGAGTTATTTACAGTCATGCTCAAAACATACAATAATATCAATAAGTGAATATGCTTCTCTAAAGAAATGTTATAGGGAAATTAAACTAACATAACAATTTTAGATATGTATCCCCCTATGTGGATTGTTACTCACAGCATGCCAAAATGTAGGCATGCTAGCTTGCTTTATGATGGGCCACACTAACAGCCAAGACATGGTCTTATAAAAATATATATATATGGGTATTGCTTCAATACCCCTTTTGTTAAAAAGTTGATGTTATCAGACCTTTACAGATTACTGGCATATTCATAGGAATTTGATGACTAACTCAGTTATTCATAATCATGCACAACATAAATATTGATATCAATTTTTGAAATATGTTTCTCCAAAGAAGTGTTATTTGTGAAATAAGCCAATATAACTGTCTCAGATAAGACATATGATATCATTTTATGTTATAAAATATACATACATCTATAAAGTTCAAATTTTGTATATTATAAACATTATTAAATAAAGAGCATGGGAATCAAACCCACACTAAGAAGGATAGCAATTACCACATCTACTTAATTATTCCCACAAGCTAATTGTCATAACATTATTATAAAAAAACATCTATCTGATATATATGGGACAGAGATATTTCTCTGAATTCCGTACATAGTCGACATCTGGGTAGTCTCCTCCTTGGTGCAGCTGGGTGCACAGGCATGCCTCAGTCTCCTTGAAGTAGTCATCATTACTTTTCAATGGAAAACATTTGAAAAATATAAAAACAGAGAAGTGTTCATTGAGGTTCAACTCAGTTCATAGTTAGGAATGGCCTGATCTATAAATGCATCAAAATCAACATTTGAAAATGACTCTGATGTCATATTATCAGATCATTAGCAGATGAGCAGTGGGGTGGCTGTGGTGGTGCAGCAGCTAGCATTGCCGCCTCATAGCAAGATGTTCTCTGGTTTGATCCTCAGCTGGGGTGCCTTCTGTATGGAGTCAGCATGTCCTCCCTATGGTCGCATGGGTTTCCTCTGGGTTCTCTGTTTTCCTCCCAAAGACATGCTGCAGGTGGACTGGGCAGTCTGAATTGGCCCTATGTGTGTGCCTTCTGTAGAAGGTTGGGCACCAGGCTGACAACTCAACACCATAAAGATTCCACTGCCAATCATGAGCAGACAGGTGATCCACTGTGGTGACCCCTAACCAGGAAAACCTGAAAAAAGAAGATTAGCAGATAAACAGCATGTGCCATACATGATACCATTTATCTATACTTGTTGGGTGTTTCCAAAGTTAGAGAGCATAAAGCCAATTTACACAGAGGTGCACAAATGGGATCCCAAAACCTTGAATTTTAATGAACCTCATTGGGTATGCATGGAGAAAATGAAACTTAAAGCTGGGTGCACATCAGCTGCACTTTATTTCTGTGAATTGGATGAGAGGCACAATGCAATTAGTAGCCTTTATGTTTTGGTGATTATTACATCTGTTAAAGACTGTAATTTCCAAAGGTACCTGTTTAAATTAATTTTTACTCAAAATGTGAGCTTTAACAGATGTTGTTATCAGTTACTAGACAGATGCTTGATTGAAATTGATACATACAAGTGTTGCTGTTTTAATTTTTCATTTCAGTCCCTTATGCAGCTGAATAAACAGATTTACATTGCAAATGTGAACAGTATATAAAGGCAGATTTATGGATCATCCACAATTCTTACTGGTAATTCCTTGCACTCTGTGGTGTAACTACTCTAACTTATGGTCTCCAGCGCTATCCAAATGTACTGTTATGTTGATATTACAGATATTTCTTACTTCATGCTTTCCTAACAAAATTGTTAAAAATATGTATTGTTGCTATTACAGATATTTCTTTGATGATGCTTCTTAACAAAGGTGTTCTCACTACTGGTTTGATATACAAAGTATCTATACTGTTTTTAGCCTGCCTACAGATCCTGAGATTTGCTGATGCTTTCCATATGTAATCTAATTTTTAATTTGTGTAGATTTTAATGTAAAATGCATGCAGACTCCTGAGACATGATACATTTGCCTTTGGACCTCCATTAAACATAGGGGTTGTGAGTGGTTCTAATCCTACTCACAAACTAAAAATGTTATGCTGATTTTACAAATGTTATGTATGAAAGCATTGTTGTTACCTTTTATATGTCACATTAGTATTTCTAACAGACATTGTTATACAGACATTTGCATTGCACAGGAATGCATACTGTTTATGTTGACATATGTTGTCCACAGAATCGACTGCATAAGTTGGCTCTACAGGAATATTATCATGCACATATCACTGTCCTTCAGATAGCCAACCATCCTAAGGATGACAGGAAAATGAAATGATAACTGATGCCCTCCAGCAACATGTATGGACACTTCTTAGCCATTCTAGTGACATATTTTGGAGACATGAAATCTGGACTGACATACCAACATGATAAATGTAGTTGGAGGTCACAACTGAGTCTGTGATGCCTGTAGATGACCCTGCTCAGACATGATCCTTCATGCAGGCAACAGATTAAGACATTACAAGAGATCAATGGATGCCACTAGTTGTAGACCACCATTGACCCCCTGATAACATCACAGTATTTCTGGAATCACTGTAGATAGCAAGAGGGGAGAGATACATACTTGGGTGTGGGATTGAAGCAGGAATTCAATGCCAGACATGCATGTCTTTCTTTCCATAACATTGCTAGGTGTTGAGACTATCACTGCATTTTGCTGTAGCATGAATATCCATGTACTGTTGTTTTTTGATTTACTGTATCAGATTTGAGGCATGCACACAGATCCACACAAGGTGATGATGATGAACGCAAGTCTAATGACATGTATTCATATAAATGAAGTACAGACATAGCAGTCAAAATAACACATGTAATGCTTTTTTTATTAATATTCACAGGTTCATCTCCTTTGGGACAAAACCAGGGAATGGTGAGTGTCTCCATACTGTTAGTGTGACCAATACCTGTTAATGCCTCAGCCTCATTTCATGGCACTGCTGTTTACTTTCATATTCTTGTTTCCCTAACATTGTACACTACAGGTACATCCATTGGGGGCCCAAGCCATGCAAGTTCAAGTTCAGGCAGATCAGGTATGTTACAGCAAAATTGACATAGCTTGTATGTGTGGCATTCATGTGATACATGACATATATGCCAACATATTTCAACACAGGCCCATCTGGTGTACAGGTGCAAAGTCCATCACATGAATGTCTGCAGCCTTGGTTACTGTGTTGTATATGTAATGCTTTCAGTATTGCATTTGCTAAATGCATGACATTGTTGACTTTCTCTTTACTTTCCCACTGCAGGATCCACAATACAACCCACAACCTCTCCACAGATGGAGTTTGTCAGTGGTTTGCTATTAACTATGTTTCATACCTGTTATTGCTGTTAATCCTGTTGTTGTCCATCATTAATATTGTGTCCTTCTTCCCATTCTTAAGCCTGTCTACACAAAACTCATCAAGTGCACATATGAGTGGCATGTGTGTATCAAGCCTTCTGTATGTTTTAACTGTGTTCACATTGTTAATGGTGGCAATTATGTGATCACTGATGCTGTTTTTTCCTCTGCAATAGTTGAAGTTCATCCCCCTTTCAAAAACACTGTCTTCACTTGAGGAGTTGTCAGGTGTGTATTTTGTTTGTATTCCTCATATATATATCATGTATGTTGGCTTTGTAACCTAATTATATAGTCCATCTATGTAGATTCCATATAACATACATACAGTAGACCTCTTGTAAAGTCAGTATTATTTGTAACAATGCAGTGAGATATGTATATCATATGTCTTTGAGGCTATCCATCATGTGATGTAAGCACAGTGCCTCATATGTTTCTTTGTATCTTATTGCACATCAACTATCTATATCATCCAACAGCTCTTCCAGCGATCAAGATTTAGTTTCAGATGTGCCTCAGTATGGCATTATGGCCCCGGTAAACAGGTCCTTGATGTATTAAGAGTCCAAGATATCGACAGTTATGTTGCTGCAGCTGTAGCCTCAGATGTTGAAGGAAACTTGTCTGGCCATTCAGATGATGATGGGACATAGGATGCTGAACAGGTTGAGGCCGTTGAATGACAGACCCCAGCTGAGAGTGCTGCTGATGGCAGTTGCCATTTACAACTTGAGACAGGGCAGGGTCAGGTGTCAGGGGGTGTCTGCCTCCTTCAGCAAGCAAATGAACATTCACAGTAATGGCATTGGTCAGGTATCTGTGCACCTGCAAGTGCCACAGATTATGTAGCACCCCAGTCATGTGTAATGCATGAATGACAAGAGCATAAACACAGTGAGATAATGCCAGCATTGGCTACTCAAAAAGAGACTCTGCTAGCTGTGGCATGGTTAGTAGAAACCCTGTCCTCTATAGTACTGCAGCAGTGCAGTAGAACCAGCAGGGTTCTGCATGCTGTGACTGTGCTCAGCAGATTGCAAAATGGGAGAAGCAGGCCACCTGCCAACAGATCCACAACTGACCATCAAGCATCAGTGTCTATGGTCTATCCTGCACAGAATTCAACTGCTGGCCCATTTGCTGTTGTCCCGTCAGTCACAACAAAGCCTTCAACTCACAGTCATACTCCTTCTTCTCAACATGGTGTTGTCATAACACCAGTCTCCTCAGTGGAGCAATCAGGGTCATACAGAATGGACCATGATGTGAGAGGTCACCCTAAACTATGTTACAGTGTGTCTAACAGGTCATAAACTTAGCTGTCTCATATTATTGAATTACCACTTTACTGTGACATATTTTTCTGCAGGTATTAAGCATTCTGTGTTATGTTCTATGTGGTTTCTCTTTTTTCACAATGTTATTATATTGCACAGATTGGACTGATATGTATCCCTTATTGTTCTCCATACAGTGATATACCAGTCTAAGTGTGAATGCGTTCCTGTATTGGTTTTGCCCTGAGTTGATGATCACTGTTCTGACACATCTGCATATTTTCATATTATAATATATTATGATGATGGTTTTATGTCTGATGCTCAGTGTGTACATCTAGTGGGCAATTGCCATTAGGTGCAATCTGTATTGCTGTGTTGGGGTAACACCTGAACATCAGTGTTTAATCTGTGTATTCATGTACATGTGTCTTGTCATGACTCAAAGATGTGGGTGAGAGGCTGCCATGTTCCCTTGTCCTGCACTTGTGGTCACACCCTACTTGCCTAAGCCTGAGTCTTTTGTCCATCACTTCCTCCTGCTCCTCCTCTAATACCTGTGGGATAGCCTATTCAGACACCTGGAGTTCTTGGGGTAGTTCACCCACACCTGCAGCTGGAAGACTGCCATGTTCTCTAGTTTGCATGATGTGCAGCATGGCACACATTGCAATCATCTGGGCTGTCTTTTCAGATGTGTATTGCAGTGCACCCCCAGATGTATCCAGACATGCTTTCAAGACACAAAACATGCACTCTGTGTTTCTGGTTGTTGCTTGTGCTTTACTGTAGACCTCCTGTGCAGGGCTGGATGTGTCACAGTATGGTGGCATTAGCCACAACTCAAGTGGCTATCCGAAGTCAGCTATTGTGAAGAATAAAAACACATTTGGTCAGAATGGATATTGTTGTATGGGGTATCCTTGGCTTATATCCTAGCTGGGCTCCAGTACATATCTAGTAGTAGTTCCTCAGGTATTTCAGCTTGCTGGAATGCAGCCCTCTGTCACTTTTCCTCCGTATGGCAGCATCATGGACACTTCGGGTGTGTTGCCATGATGTTTGTTATACTTCTGCTGCACACACAGCCTTGCAGTTGATGGATGGCCAGCCCTTTCTTTTTATGAATCAGTTCACTTCAGGATGTACTTGTGTCCTGATAGGGATGTGTGTGTGCAATCTCTTGCACCAAGTACGTGTGAAGTCTGCAATATTATATAACTGGTGCATTAGAGTTCTGTGCTCCATGGGGTGGAAGGCAAGTGTATGAAGTCATCCACCTTGCTGCACATTGCTTCCAGGAATTTTGCCAATATATAGTTGGCAGCTGTCTGTGACTCTCCAACAGCATCCTCTGGAATTTCCCAGATGTAAATACACCCAGGCTGAGACACACTTTGCTTCAAGGGGGATGGGGTTTCCTCGCAGGGTCTCCACAGTAATGTGTGGAGCACACATTGCAGATAGCCTGCACCAGTTGTTCATCTAGGCAGTGCTTGTCAATTATTTGCCAGTCTGACAACTGGTTTAGTTGCACCCTTGATGTGAATCTAACTCGCTGTCTTCTAGGATGCACAGCCACAGTCTCATTTACAACTTGTATCACCACAACCTGCTGCAATTTGTTCACAACGGGGTTCATTTTTATGTATTTTTTGTTCTTTTTCTACAGGCTTTGGAGAGCTCTGTAATATTAGCCTTTATTCCTTAAGGTCTGTAAAGCATACCCTGAGGATTACAGAAACAGAGTCAGTGTGGCAGTTTGTCATATTTAAGTTGGGTTGTGTGCATACAATGTGTTTTAGTATCAGATGGATGTGAGCAGAATCTGTAATTATCCTATGCTGAATTGCTAAGTACTTGGACTGCCTTCGGTGTGTCTTTTTGCTGTCTGCAAATAGCTTCAGAAAACTTTATGGAATCCAGCCAAATGTAGTTTAATTTTTTCCTTCATTTCATGCTTTCCTCTTTATCCAGCTCATTTGTAACTTTGTATCTAATTCAACACACTTTTGTACAATACTTTGCCCCACCCCCACAATTGTTTCTTTATTTTCAGCAGATTTAAGCAATAATTCAAGTTAAACCAAAACTGTCACTCCTCCACATTTTTGCAAGTCATTTTGCAGTCTTTAATTGCATGTCCAGTTTCTCCAGGGTCCATATTCGGCTACTGAATTCTAAAGTACTCAAAGTATGAAATTATGAATGGAAAACAGCAAAAGGGGATAATCTTCAAACTACGGCAACTTTGAAAAAAAATGCATCGAATGGCCACACTTGGCCAACAACCAGGAGATAACTTGATACATAAAGTAAGTGAAGGGAAACCTTTAACATTTTCCTTTTTCCTCACTGTAGTGTGGTCTCAGAGTTGGTATATATAGTTGGGGACTCCACCTTGGTTGGTTGTGTGTGCGAGGCCGACTATGGCAATTCAATGTTGTTTTTTTGACGTTGTTGGTGTTCAGTGATTGCCCTGTTCGCTGCTTTACTTTCGCTGTTTTGCAGTTTGCATTTTTTCACATTTGGTATCTGAACATAGCCCTGTTTCTCCACACTCCTGCAACTTTCTTAGAGTAAACTTGTATCAAATGATCACTGGTACAACAAAAAATATTTTAGATTGTTCACAGTTTTTTTACAATCCTTTTCTTTCCATTTAACAAAATTACAAAATAACACTGGCCCAGAGATGCATTCTGCCATCAGTTACATCCAAATTAACCTAAACCTCCCATACACCAGTCCATAAATTTCTCTTAGTAGTCATTTTTTTTTAAATTTCAAAAAACAGTTTGGCATGTCAATTCACTACATTACTTTGTAGTCCTGAATGAATTTCACCACAGGTTTTCTTTCTTTCTTTATTTTATTTGGCATTTGTTTGCCAGGAAATTCTGACTGCATATGACTCCCATTTTCAGCAGAGGCCCGGGGAGAAAAGCTTCAAAATACTTAGTTCAATTAATAAACAAGATAATGTTATCACATGAAGTACAGTAACAAATAACAGAATCAACATGCAGGATAAATAAAGTCAGATCAGAAAATCATACAGTGAATGTTAAACAACAGTCATAGGATACTGGACACCTAGTAAAGTATAATCAATAGTAATTACCAGTAGTAAAGATGTCACGCATTTTAAATATGGACTAAGACTAAGAGAAAGGAAAGAGATTTTGCAATTGGGGAGATTAAGAAATGAAGTTAAAGTAGGGAGCTATTGGAGAAGTAACTGGGCTTTGGCTAATAAAAGAAGGGAGGAAAGGAAAGGGGAAAAAGAAGAGCAAAGGAAAGAGAAGGAAGACAGTGGAGAAAAAAGAAGAGAAGGAAGGAAATCTGTATCTCCAGTGACTATGTAACTCTTCCACTGCCTACAAAAGGATTGTTGTCAAACAAAGTGAAAGCATTTCTACTAGTGCAAAAGTTTTCAAATGTTTCACGAAAGAACTCTGACCTTAAATGAATGAGAGCTCCTAGATCTCGTCTTCTTCTTGTATATAAGAACAAGTTTACAATTCTGCATCT
Source organism: Protopterus annectens (assembly GCF_019279795.1). NCBI lineage: Eukaryota > Metazoa > Chordata > Ceratodontiformes > Protopteridae > Protopterus > Protopterus annectens. Next base: position 595,102,822 of record NC_056732.1, read on the forward strand.
GTACTTGCAGAATCCGGTTCCTGTCTGTCATTTGTCATTGTAACTGGAAAGCATTTCTCCTTGGCCTTTGACCAAGATAAAGCCAGTCCATGAGTTTGCTCTATATCATCTGTCATTTTCTGTAAGACAACATTCTCTAAACCACTTTCCTGAAGAGCAATAGTTCCACATTATGTAAAATCCACCACATCAGTATTTGCAACATCTGTAAGAATCTCCATTTTGAGACATTTCAGTCTCCTTCATTTGCATAGCCTCCAGCAAGTCTCAGTCCTCCTCCACTTTCACTCTCATTCTGCAGCAGGTCTTCAATTCCAAACACACACAGGTGAGATGAGAATCATGCACCTCTGGTTAGCTTCACCTGAACCTTGTAACTTCTGTAGCTTCTTATACAGTTTATTATTGTATCAGGTAAGGCAAAAACAAAACCAGTATAGCAGCATGCACTTTGAGTGATAACACCTGTCAAAGGAAATAACAAGTGCAGAGGGGAAATAAGGCATAACGTATTCCTTTTATAAATGACGCGTAGACTGTACATCCTCATGAATCTTATAAAAGTTGTGGATTAGAAGCCAATTATTTTATACAAAAATGAAACAAAACTGTAGGGCATGGAAAGTATACTGGATGATTGAGTATTAATGGCTTGAATGGTAGAATATATTAAAACAGATATCCACCAACTACTTTCAAATGGAATAACCCCTTTCAGAAAGTGCAGGTTTTATTATTTATATCATATCACAATTCTAAAAGTGGTTGCATTTTTGGGAATGTAACCGGTGGGTTGTCAGTAAGAATTTGTGATTTGTTCATGAGTTTTATAAATGACAATTCACTTTGAGTTATGGCTATATTAAAAAAGAACTTCTCACCGTCCTCGGCATATGTAGTTATCCTGTTGTGGATAAAGTTATGTATTAAAGAAAAAAAAAACTACAAAACAAAACACTATTTGTCTAAAATATTAAAAAATTGCCTTTTGTCAGCCACTGCATATACTTAACAAATCAGAAAAGGAAACTGCCCCCACCCCCCCATGCACCACCTTATGCATGTGTCTAACTGCAAACCTTTGTCTACCCCTGTCCCTAACTTCGAACATTCACATTACGGTGGTAGACAACCTTCCCTTAGCAATACCATTGAAAAATGGACACAGAAACACACACACACACACACACACACACACACACACACACACACACACACACACACACACACACACACACACCTTACTTCAAAGACATTTATCCCCTTTTCTAATGCTTACTCTAACCCTAATCTGCATATAGTTGCTTACACATACTCATATCCAGTGCCAAAACTTCCATCACAAACTACAGTTTTGGCATTCTTACCCAATTCCACTTACTTCACATATAATCAACACTTTTGCTATCACTTCCTCAACAATATGAACATTTGACCAGTTCTAAAACAGTCATATTCATTAACAGTAGGTAAGTTCAACTAAATTATTATAACCATGTAAAGCTACATCATCAGGCTTTGTTATTGTTCAACATTGCTTCGGTGTACTTAGCCTTAACATACCTCTTCCTCCAGTAAAAAACGCACTACAGAATATTTCTCACTTGGAGAAATCTTTCACTGAGTTTATCCTTCAGTGGATTCCCAACCGTCAGTCACTATTCACTCTGACAGACACTTAGAATTTCAGGTAACCTATTAATACTACCACAGCTAGCCTTCCCACATGGAAGGGGGCAGTATTTGACTTGACCTTGTGTAATAATCCCAACAAAGTCTCACATTCTACTACCAGTGAGCCATTAGAGAGAGACTGACCACTACCCCTTTTACATTCAGCAATATGCTTTCTCTACTTTAATGTTTGATAAAATTCAAAACGTTTACATGCTTAGTTCATATTTCTGTTTTTTAAATTACCCTGCTCAAATCATGGCAAAAATTGAAAACTTCGAAAACAGTGAATTTATTTTCTGATTGGCAAAAATAATTTTGTATATTTACCATTGTTTAATTCATTTGAATAAAACTTATTCAAAGCCAGGTAGAAATGTTATTTTTGAGACAGAAAGAAACACATTGAAGACAAAGTCAATATTTTATTCAGCAGTGCAGCCTCAAATTCCTCAAAATTTGACAATTTACTGTCTTTCCACCTTGGATTTATAAGATATAGAATGGTATTCATAGTTCCATGGTTTGTATTTGTGTGGTTATCCACAAAGAGTACTGCTATGTCTATATGCAAATTTACTAAGCTCAGGTTATTTGCGCTAAATAAATGCATTATGAAAAACAGCCCTTCTGGTGGCAAAGGGTCTTCTTCTGGCTTTTCCAAGTTAGGGGTCGCCACAGCGGATCACTTGTCTGCTCATGATTGGCAGTGGAGTTTTTGCAGTGTCGAGTTGCCAGCCCGGCACCCAACCTTCCACAGAAGGCACACACATGCACACACTCACACCTAGGGCCAATTTAGAGTGTCCAATCCACCTACATGCTGTAGAAAACTGAACTGGTAGGAAACTGGAGCACCCATAGGAAACCCACATGACCACAGGGAGGACATGCAGACTCCGCACAGAAGGCACCCCAGCTGAGTATCAAACCAGAGAACCTCTTGCTGTGAGGTGACAATGCTAACCGCTGCACCACCATGGCAGCCCTTCTGGTAGCAAAGGGTAAAGTAGCTAAAGTTCATCCTTCAGGATGTGCATAGTGCTACATGAAAACATTAGTGCTTGTATAGCTTTGTACATTCTCAAATACTGTGCACAAATGAGGCTATGTGCAAGCATGCTTGAAGTAGCTAAGGCAAGCAAAAGACAGTGTTGGTGGCATTATTAACTTTTTAAAAGTATTTATATGTTTATATAGGCATATCCTTATATGGACTTCCTGTTGCTTTTTCTTAAAGAATGGAAAATGGAAGATTTGAAAGACTGAAAGATGTAACAAAGAGAGAAACATAGTGGGAGGTGGGAAAGGGTAGTTTCTGTGGGAAGGTGGGAAGAGGTATAAGAGAGGATTAGGAAAGGGGGGTGGAGAGGAGTTGATAACAGGAAAAACCCTCTATCCACAGGATCTCAAATGTTTCCACTGCCTAATGGTGTTGCAGTGGGGACTCCAGTGATGAGGGGGTATGGGCCTGTGATGGAGCATTGTTTGGAACCAGCAAAGGCACCAAGTCGTCATTCCACTGAAGAGCAACTTGGACTGGCTGAACACCTCTCCACTACTCGCTCCGCCACATCCCCAACCGATTCCTGAAGCCCACACTCTGAGGATTGCCAGGTGCCTACAGGACTGGTGCCAGCACCCCAGTCATGTGAGGACATCCCTGGGCAGAAGAGGGAGAGTGTTCCCTGACCTGAGAGGACAGTGTGTGGGCTGCTTCTAAGGATTCTGGACCTGTGGAAAAATGAACAGAAATGGAAAGAAAGAAGAATAAGCAACAACAAAAGTAATGGATAACTAAAATGAAAAAGAGACAGGAAGGGTAGACAGAGACAAACAAGAAATCTAGACAATAAGTGGACTCATAATACATCAGTGCAATATTTATCAACAGTTGTTTTCTATTTTTTATTAAATCTTTATTCAAATAAAGGAAATTCTAGGAAATGGCTTTAGAAACATGAGAACAATCAGTGCATTTCTATGAATTGGTGGTAATTTTCACATTTGCAGTCTACTGATACTAATGACATATGTTAGCGTAACATAAGAAATAGTAATATATTTCAGGCTGATATGGGTTGTGCTACAGTTATGTACAGAAAGTGCTGTACTTCTGTGAATTACTTCTGTATTCACAGTTACAAAATAAATAAGAAATATAAAGAAAACATTTATTTTTTTAACATTTTTTATACAAACATTTATTTATGTATATTCAAGGGCTGTGTTTGTTAGTCACATAAGTCTATTGATCTTGGGTGTAATTGAGCTCCTCTTCAGCTCCATATGAAACACATCAAGGTTAGTCGTCTAACCATCTCATATGCATGTTTTACAGTATTTCTGGCATGAGTAATTTTTTTATTCAAAAGCACTTAATTTATTGTTACATTTTACTTAAAAATCTTCCCTTAACACTGTCAGTATTCAGACAAATTTGAGGCTAGTGTTATAGGGGGTTTGGTGTAAAAATCGGGAGATGAAATAGTTTTCGTTTCTCAGCCTTTTGTAGGTTTGATAGTTAGGGTGATTGATATTATACACTTGTAAATTTCTTAATGCCGGTATTGTATATTCGATCATACATAATATAACTATGTAGATACAGATATAGATATAGATACACATACATGAAAAATATTTCTAATTGCAATCATGCAGTTTTACATCTTGGACAGAGATATATGGATGTATGCTTACATATCATTCTTCTCATGCATATAAATTTGTATTTATACACAAAAACGTCAGCACATAGACATGCCATATTTTGAAACAGTTTCATTTCTGTTTACAGTTATGTTTATGCTTACTCATATCTTTGCATTACATATAGATGCCTATTTGCACTTATGTATGCATATCTTCTTGCATTTATGGGCAGTTATGCTATATTTCTATATGTTTTTCAAACCTATTTTAATATGATTTAAAAAAAAAACAAGGAAAATTAGTTACTATAGAAATCTGGCTTTCTCATCATCACTTGGCCTCCCATCTCAAACAGTTGGCAGGCTTCTTCTTCTGTTGATTGTAATACTATGGGACAGAATGGGTGAGCTCTGTTATGGATGACAGGTGCTCACCCAACTTCTGTCAGCTATCAATAGTTTCCAGGCTGGCCTGACGTATGCAGGGCTCAGTTTTCTCCAGGGACAAATTCCTAAGGTTGTGCATAATTTTTGTCTCTGTCATATCAGCTCAGAACTCAGCCTTATGCCTGCACAGGTGAAGACATCTCTTAAAGCACCATTACCAGAATGAAATATATAAGTGCATGCTTGTGGTTCATAGGTTTGGAACCACACCCTATGGAGTGTAATATTACCATAACGAAATCCATTTAACAAGCTGGGTCATTAGACATGGCACTGCTGTTATTGGCAAGTTTGGTTTTACCAAAATGCTTTACTACATAGATTTTTTAAAGGCATACATTCACATTTAATTTCTATGATGAATACAATTGGTTATGTAGTCATTTCTTTTAAAGTTGCTTACATCTCTATCTGCTTCTGTGCTTTACTGTTGCTTACCTATATTTGAACAATATGACTAAATTCCATGCATAACCATTTCTTTAAGCATCCGTTTTGCAGCATTACATCACTAAAATTCACTTTTTTTCTTTTTTGTATAAAAAATATTCTTGTGTGTCATTATAAACTTGTAGTAAAGTATTACATGATTTGAGGTGATGAGGTATGCCTATTCTATGCAGAATGGGCATGGATTATTTTTCATGTTTACACAGATTCAACTGCATCTGACTCCTTTTTTTTTTCTATCTATAGTGATGTTATAGAAATACTAACGTTGTTCGCACATTCCCACAGACTGCTGGGGAATTCTGTGGACTCCACCCCTTACCTGTGACCTTGTTGTCTCACACACTCGCATATTAATGCAATTCATAGAAAAAAAGTAAAAAGAATGCTTACAACACATATAACTGACCTTGAATTTATGTGAATAATTTCCAGACCACCATATTAACTTGCAATTAAAAATAGGTTTAGGAAACCCTGGACTTTCTCAAACAAGAAATAAATGGTAAAAATGTTACCAATTATTAATATCCATTACTTACTGATATTAGATTATAATGTCTACTTGGAGAATTTTGTTTTATATCGATCTGATGGTCAGTTGTTGATAATTCATGTCAAAACTGGTTAAATGAGTGCCATTTATAAATAGAAATTCATGACAGCAGAACTGGAAAAGTAGATTGAAGTAGATATGTGAACTCATTTTGGTGTGCATTTAGTGCTTACTTGACAGAAAATATGAGTACATAATTTGAAGTGATTCTAGTGTGTTATACTGGATTTTCAGAAATCTGTTGTTGTATTAAGATATTGTAGCTTTATTGGAGGCTTTCTGAGTATCAGTACTGAATGAAAAATAATAGTATGAAAGAAGGAAGGTGTTAAGGGAAGGATACGACTCTATTATCAAAGTACTTATGATACTAGTATATTGAAGGTGCTACACAGATTACTGCAACACGTTAACCAGCTGGATTTGGATGTTCTGTGAGCATACGAATATGGTTATTGTTTCACCAGACCTAGTTTTCTATTCAGATCTTTGATTTATTTGTGGTGAAAGCAGACAATTTCATTGTTGTGCTTTTGGGATGACAATTGCATCTAAAGATTCAGTTTAGGACTTTGCATGTTGTTTTACTGTTGCACAGTGGTGCAGGGGAGAGAGTGTCGCTGCCTCATAGCAAGTGGTTTTCCGTTTCAATTTTTGACTGAGCTGCCTTCTGTAGGAAGTTTGAATCTCCACTTCATGTTCATAGGTTTTTTTCAGGGTTCTCTGTTTTCCTCCCACATTCCAAAGGCATGCATTAGGTTGACTGGGCACTCTAATTTGGCTATAGGTGTGTATATATGTATGTATGTATGTATGTATGTATGTGTGTGTGTGTGTGTGTGTGTGTGTGTGCGTGCGTGTGTGTTATGAAAAAACAACACTGACAGACCTAACCATCTGGCAGTGTGAACCTTGGCTCTAGGTGATTGTCACTGTTGTAGTTGCACCCCAACCTCATGTACAAAAATGGAAAAAGGGGCTGCTGTTTTACATACATTGGTAATGTAGTAACAGGGATCTAGAAAGAGAAGGGAAACTTTAACCATGAGAAGAATCACATCTTCATGGCAGCCTTTAGGTTATATGCCAAATGCCTTTTTTGAAAAGGGGGACCCAAACAAGCTGAGGGCAAAGGTCTGGAAGCTTGTCATTATGAATATAAATTCTGTTTGTGAGAATAACAGCCCATTAACATAGTACAAGAAGGGAGCCATGGTAGGGCATGATGGAGCAAAGGCATGGTAAAACTGGGGCAGTGGGGGACCCACTGATACTTACTACTTTCATACCTGATGAGGAAAACCTCTTCTCTATTCATAGGGATGATTATGACACAGATAACACTGTCATAAATCAAAGGTTCTGTTGACACTGCCCATTACCTACATTTGCAGCATCAACAGATATCTGCAAAGAAAGGATAGTTTAATATCAGTGACATATGTATATAGAAAACTGAATGCTGGAATGGAATATTTACATGTTAACATATGACAATTGCTACTGTGATGCCCATGCACTGGCCCATTAATCAAAGAGCCTCAATCCTCACCACTAGCACCAGTGAGGGGCATGCACAGTGGGGAGTATAACAAGTACACACATGGTAAAGTACAATTTCCCTTAAGAACACACAGATCACAGTCATGGTGCTGGTTTCACCCTTTCTCTCCAGATCCCCAGTAAGAATTCCCACTGGCACAGCTATAGGGTCCATATCTCAGCCTAGTGGTCAAGCCAAAACCTCCAGCACCCTCTCTGTTCAACCAGTGCTTTGTGTTCCTGCCCAAGTAGTTGACACACACACACACTTTAAGATTTGATTTAGATACAAACACACAGACACTTCTGGTGAAGGCTAGCACAGGCACTCCATCTGTGTCGCCATTTGGCCCAGACTATAAGGTAGTAATTACTGCCACCAGCCACTAATATCAGCTTCTAATAAGGCTCTTACCAAAGGGTGTCAAAATTTACTGAGCAATACTATTATCCAAATGGTAAGTGTGACCAGAACTTTTAAGACTATTGGAGTGGCTTAGTACAATATCACTAAATACATGCAAGTACTCTAGAACTTAAATTATCTCTACACAAAACAGCCACAGTTGAAAGGTTTAAATATATTTAATAATAAATAATAAAAACACAAGACAAATCTTCTCAATTCAACACAACGGTAGTCAGGAGTTCAGACACAGAACTTTAAAACAATACTGTAGGATTGTCTGACATAAATATAGAAAACAGCTAGTCTAATCTTACTATTTTTATCTATTTCTAAGAGAAATACTAAAGTCTAAGATCCTACTTACATACAGAGCAAGCAAATGCTGATGATGTCAGTTCCAAAGACAAATGCAAAATGCTATCTCTTTCTCTCTGAGATCTCTTAAATTGATAATACATCACTGCTGATTCATTTTAGATTACATCATTCTTAACACTTCTCTGGTTCTCAGGCTAGCAGAAACTCAAAATTTACATTTCTCTTTGTAATCTTGCACCTGGCCAGGAAACCGCAGCAATAAAAGACATTATACATGTAAAATCTAGCAAGTAACTCTGGTCTCAAAACAATAGAAAGAATTTGCTGGTCCAGACATTGTCTTCGAGTTTGAGATCAAACAGACATACAATGCTTGACTTATCAGCTTTCTTCCAGCATAGTGCACTGTGGTTAAATTTCTGAAGGTCAGTACAACATATAGTTTAATCATAATATATAGTTCTCTTTACATTTGTAAACCAAGCCTGTGAGTCATATTAATATTTACAAATGGCATAGCATTATTTACAAGATTCTATCTATCTGGAGTGGCAACCTTTCAGTTTTTCGCAACTACTAATAAGTCAAACCTCCTCTTCTGCACATAATGACAATGAAGGGTAAGTACTGTCCACACCTCCTCACAATGTATATAGTAGTGAATGATAGTGTTTAATTAATGTATTCAATTAATTCTTTACAGGGTCAACAGCAGAAACAGTTCCATTATACCAATAAATGTACAGGATATCAGCAGCAGAATGGTTGCCGATGGTGATGATAACATAGTTATACTTATGAAACAATCCGAGGGAAGTGGCAGTCAGTCACCACGTTTAATGGCAGGAACTCTCATCCCACAACATGTTAGTGACTCTGCAGGAAGTTGCACTGGATCACAAAGTCAAACACAGGGTGACATCACTCTGCAGAATGTACAGTGACAACTTCTGCATCTCTACATCAGTGTCTACAAACCAAGAGGAACACCTTCTGGACAATGGCAGAAATTCAGAGGTAACAGTGTCCACAGTGACATTTTTACAGGTGCAGGCATAAGTCACAGCAACCAGACAAAACAAATAATGCATTAGCTGCCATCAGCAAATATGCAATGACATTGTTAAGGCTCAGTGCACTACCCCAGGGAGTCAAATAGAAATGGTCAGAGTCCTTCATTGTGCATGTGGCAATTTTCAGCATTAGACTGAAATGGCAGACAGTTTGGATAATGCCATGATCATATTGATACATAGTATGGTGACACAAAAACTCCATTACTATTAGGGAGGTCTTACCAAACTCAAACAGACGCCAGTTTTGGAATCGCCAGAGGATGTGTTACTGTCCAGAAATGTGGTGGCATATCTCATGTCACTACAACTGTTTCTCATGAATGTAGTAGAAAGCATGGGGGGAACAAACACAACAGATTTCATCCACAAGTAGCAGAACCTTTCATCCGAGGTCCTTGGTCCCACAGCCCTGTGAGATCAGTGTTTGTAGAATCACCTGCATCAAGTAGTTCATGTCATTGCAGCAAGTCACCATACAGATCAATGTGATGACTTGCCTGAGGCAGTTGATCTTACAGAAATTGATCTCACAGATCTTTAGGAGAGGTTCTGTATCATAAATTTAACATTCACCTCGTGTGATTCAGGCTAGACATTTCAGGTGCTTATAATTTGAGTTGTAACACACATGTCAATGCTTAACTTGAAAAGCAATGTGTTATTAAATAATTAAACAATAAAAATAATAATAATAAAATGAAGGAAAAAAGGCAGACTATATGATTGTATAATCTAACACATCATCTGCTGGCATTTCATTTCAACAATCATTTTCATTAATATTAAAGGAACTCTTTGGAAAGAAAGCTGTGCATCATAACATTCAGATTGCTCTGATTTACATCAATGGTCCAGCCATTATAGATGTTACAGCTGTTAATTAATGAGAACATAAAATAAGTATTACACACTAATTAGGGAAACACTCCTTAGAAAATAAACTAAAATTACATCAGTGTCCTGCCACGTAAGGTAGCACTGTTACAACTTTACTCTCAGCATTGCAGAAATGATGACATCTATGAGGACAAAACTTTTTATGTATGGCAAGATGAAATAATCTGATGTGCAGTACCTTAACAGAGAGCAATAGTACATTGCAGATATGTAATACTTAAAACTGAGTAATTATTGCATAATACAAAAAAAAAACATGTAATCATTTTCCATTCATGTGCAAAGTATGAATTGATGTGAAATACTGAAATAACTATTTCTGTTAAGTGTACCATTTCTGGACCTTCACTACATGCATATTTAAGTAGACAAATTAAGCAAAATTTCTTGTGCAAAACATTTAAAAATGTAATTTCTTATATGATGCTTTTTGACATCACTGAACAGGTATCAGTGAACATTCTGGCATGGCTTGTATAAACTATAATATGACTACCTCTTCTGAAACAAAACAACAAAAAAAATATTTAAAGATGAGAAGGCATTCCTGATGAAAAGTGACAACAGACCATGCACTACACAGCATGGCCCATAAATATCACTACATGCATCAATTAAACTCTGTGTGTTTTTTACAAGAAAGGAAAGAATAGTCTGAATGGTATGGTCTGACTAGAAGCTGCCTCTTTATCTGTGTAGGCTCATGCCATGCACAGGTCTGGGTCTGCTGGATGAAGACCCTTGGGACTGCTACCAGGTGGTCATCATCAGCAACAGTAGGACTAGATCTGTGAAATCCAGTGAAATCATGAGTCACCTCACCATCAGATCAGAGCATGCTCATGTTATGCAGAATGCAATACCTAGTAAGCATCCAAAATTTCTCTCTCGTGAGATATCAAATATTCCAGTCTTACCATCATCACAAAGGTAAATGATGAACTCTTAAAGGTATTTATCAACTGCCCGTCCACTAAATCCATGACACTCAGCTCAGAAACCCCATCTTATATCATTACCTTCTGACTAAGCTGTGCCATCCACCAATAGACTTGTATTCACCACTGGAGCTGATGTATATTTTTTTAGCCCTTCTCCATGACTTCTTAACAGGATTGGACCCAGGCATTGACTCCACTTCAGAAACTGACAAGGCTCTTTTAATGTCATCTGAAACTTGGTCTTGCATCTCCTCTGCCTCCAGATAAAAAAAAAATATATATATATGGATCACCTTTATATCCTCGAAATCGCGTTTCGCCGACACACTAGTCACCGACACCAAAAGACCGACAACAAAAAACACCGACAATGCAAAACACCGAAAACCATTACACCAACACACTACACGTAAACAACACAGTACACTACATAACATATCCACTATCCCTAACCCAAACCCTAACCCTAAGGTCCGACACTACCGCACACTTACCCTACCTGCACCCTAACCCTAACTCACTTACCCACCCCTAACCCCAAGATCCGACACTACCGCACACTCACCCTACCTGCACCCTAACCCTAACTCACTTACCCACCCCTAACCCCAAGGTCCGACACTACCGCACACTCACCCTACCTGCACCCTAACCCTAACTCACTTAACCCACCCCTAAACCCACAGTCCCTCACTATCGCACACTTACCCTACCTGCACCCTAACCCTAACTCACTTAACCCACCCCTAAAGCCACAGTCCCTCACTATCGCACACTTACCTGTCCGCTCCCTAACACTAAATCCCTCACTCGATCGCACACTTACCAAGTCCGTCGGGTTCTCACCTTGTCGGTCATCTGCGTTGTCGGTGTTTTCGTCCCGTCAGATTCCGTGTCGGCGAAACGCATTGTCGGGCATCTGAAGGTGACCCATATATATATATATATATATATATATATAAATATATATATATATATATATATATATATAGAGAGAGAGAGGGAGAGAGAGACCCTGGACTTCTAGCAATATCCAGTAGCACCTGTCATTCAGTACCTGTAGAGACAACGGACCTGCAAATAAAATGCCAATGACACTACTTTTTCCTTGCAATGTGAAAAATAAAGTGATAATTGATAGGAACATAAATTTGAAACCTATTTTTACAGAGGGTACAGATAACTTAATTATTGACAATGATGAAGTTATAAATGTAAATGAAGCTAAAAATAAAATTAAGAACTTAATTTCAAAGACAGTCATTAGATACGTTACTTCCTTTAATACAAGGACGAGTTATATTAAACAGATTATTCAGAAAAATTGGACTATCCTTAAGGCTTCAGATGAAGTAAAATGTACAGTAGGCGATAGACCATCTTTTGCAAATAGAAATATGAGAACTATAAAAAGTATGTTGTGCTATAAAGATTTTATTAAATCTATACCCATGCCTATCTCAACAAACCTAGGCACCTTTAAGTGCTTTAATTGTGTTTGTTGTGTGGATATTATGAGCAGTGACAGCAGCATATTTGTACATCCCACTAGTGGTAAAATATATAGATTCAAGGTATTTGCGACTTGTGTTTCATCTTTTGTGGTATATTTGGCTACCTGTGTTTCATGTTCTTCCTTCTATGTAGGGAAGACCACTAGTAAATTGAAAGACTTATTACTGAACATAAATCAGAAATTAGGAGATGTTATGATAAGAATGCTCTATATAAACACATATCTATTTGTGGTAGTGAGCATAGGTTTATGTTTAGGGTTATTGATGTAATCTATCCTACACCTAGAGGCGGTGACATGAATAATTACTTAGAAATCAAGGAATATGAATGGATCTTGAGGCTTGCTTCTGATTCTTTTCCAGGTTTAAACAGCATGGTTAGTCTTAAACCCATATTGGTTAAAACACAGCATTCTAAACTATGAAATATGGTTTTAATGTTGTATGGAAGGTGCCATTGTCTTATAATTTAGAGTATTTTTGCATTTTAATTATTGTAATATGTTTCATATTTTTATATTTGTATTAATTATTTAATGCTGTCACATGACTATATTGGGCTGCTGGTCATGTGACTGTTGACCTGTATTTAAACTGTGATAATGTGATGTCTATGTATTAGTATTGACAAAGGGTTTCACCCGAAAGCTTTGTTCTGTTATATAAAGTGGATTTTTCTACCAAGTGTTTTATTTCCTAAACATATTGTACAAATATAAGTACCTACCCAAGTAAATACATTACATAAAAATAAAAACGTTTTACATAATATACGCATAAACATGCACCCAAACTTTTCCTAAAAATCATTACCCAAACCCCGTCCATCTTTCATCATGCACTGGACCCAGACAAAAATGCCCCTCATAATCACTTAATTCTGAAGATTTAGGCTAGAAAGAAGCACTCACTTCACCTAAGGCATCCCAAACCACAGTAACCCTTTCCTCCAATATCTCCAATTAAAAAAAATCAAAATCCAAGCAATAATTAGCTGAGGGGAATGCTGGCATTTCCACCATCTATATGTTGTTCCAATACAGTAAAACAAATCTGGACAAAGTCTATAATAATGTTTAGAGATAAACCCTGGAAAGTGAGATGGATACTAAATATTGCTCTTATAGCTTAGAAATTTTCTACTAGTGTACATTTCCTTAAGGATATGAAGTCTGAAACTCAGTGGTATGTCATGATTTAGCAACTTAAAGCCTCAGTTATTCACAGAAAACCACATTTTTTTAAAAAAAAAACAGACCAAAATCAAACGACAGAATTATAGTCCCTCCAGGCTGACACCAAAACTACTGCAACAACACAAGCCCCTCCAGTCAGGAAAAAAAAATGGAGACCGCAATAAGAAAAGTCTAAAAACAACAAATAGTTTTTATTGTCATATCCATGATCAAAATTAATGACTGAACACAAATTAACCTGATACAAAAGCCCTAACCTAAACCAGGAAATAATTAATTCTTCAATTTTCCGTTTTATTTTAATTTTTTTTTTTATAAAAATTAAAGATCCTTCAGGAGGACACTGACTAGAACTAGGACCTACCTGTATGGTCGCTGACAGACACCACCTCCACTGGCTCTATATAAGCTATTACTATGCTCTTGATTTTCTGGGATGCTGCCAAAAAAGCCACTTTGTGAATGTAGTTTTGGAATAAATAACAGAGGGGAAGATATTGCTCCACCCCCCCCCCCACACACCCATTCATCTTGAGGACAAAAAGACTTACAGGTAAGACATCCTTACATCATTTTGTGAAGTGGTACCTTCCTTAACTTACTATTCTATGTCATAAAATAACATGAAAAGCAATGCTATGTATTTAAGTCATCATAAATTCATTGTATATATTATCATGAAAGCATGAAAAACAATGAGAATTCTTCTGGCTTTTTCCTGGTTAGGAGTCACCACAGCAGGTCATCTGTCCACTCATGATTGGCAATGGAGTTTTTACAGTGTTAAGTTGCCAGCCCAACACCCAACCTTCCACAGAAGGCACCCACTCACACCTAGGGCCAGTTTAGAGTGTCCAATCCATCTACTGCATGTCTTTGGAAGGAACCTGGAGCACCCAGAGGAAACCCACAGAATCACAAGGATGCCATGCAGACTCCAAACAGAAGGCATCCCAGATGATAATCGAACTGGAAAACCTCTTGCTGTAAGGCAGCAATGCTAACCACTGCACCACCATGGCTGCCTGTGAAATGTAATGAGAATATTTACATATAATAACTCAGTGGTACCAATCTGTAAAGGGATTGCGACAAAGAAAAAATATTAATATCTTTAGAACATGCCAACCTATCCGGCATCACAATCTCAAAAAGGTTGCTGCCAACAGTTACTGAAATAAACTGAACTAGTTATGTTCAGTTATTTAGCAAGTTTGTTGTTGCACCATGCTAGAGTTGTTTAAGAACTGAAATGGAAATATGCAACATATATTTCTGCATGTTCCTTAAATGATGACTCTGTAAATACACTACATATACTTCTCCTTTCATATTGTCTTTGACTTTACATTACAGTTTCAACTGCAGCATAATTGTTGGTATATGTCTTTCTAAAATAAATAGTATAGAAACACTTAACCAACAGCTAAGCATTATTGTTGTTGCTTATGATTAGTATTATTTTTGAGACTTCATTATAAGCCTTCAGTTATCTAAAGAAAAAAAAACCTTCATAGAGATTACTGTGTCACTTCATACCTTATGTAGCCTATCATAGTTACTAAAACAAATAAAAGAGCTTAAACAAATAATTCATAGAAATATCACACCGATAAAAAAAATACATCTAAAAACATTGTATTATGTTTCTTACTGGATGTTTAAAGGTGACTTGTACCTCAGCTATAAGATAATGTCTCAGCTGGATCTTCTTCAAAGTATTTAGGTAGACAATACAGTTAGAGGAACTGAAATTAGACTAGGGAACACAATATTAAAAATACATTTCAATAAGAAAAAACAAATAAACATGATACATTCATTAATAATGCCTTCAAAATTATGGAATGATCTTCTTGCTAGTCAAAAGAAGCTTCCAAAAAATCTTAAGAAATATTTGAGAAGTAGAAAATATCAACACAAGCAATTCAAAGATGGCTGCCATTCTGTAAACACTGCTGACCTGCAGCTCCTCAATAAACCTGAGAAAAATCTGTAACCTGAGTCGATACCAAGAGGTTTGAACATCAAATTAAAGTCAAAAAAGATGCATCTATACTTAATTAATCTATAACCAGGAAAAAAAGTGGAAAAAAAAGTCTTTATCTATCAGGATTCCAAGTGATTAGCTAGCTCTGAAGAGAGAAATAAACAAAGGACTGTGCATTCTTCATTTTACCTGTCAGCTTGGGGAAAGGAAAATGTCACAAGAAGGAAAAAGCATGGAAACAACTACTACCAAAACAAAGCTGTCGGAATTACAGTCACCAGTAAAGGATGGGAGTGCGAAAAAACAAAGAATCACTAGACAGCAGGAACAACAGAAACCAGAGACTAGATCTAAAACTGATCAGCCACTGAACATGGACAATATCAAACATGCTTTATTGCCAATACAAGAAGCTTTAAAGGACCTGACTACTCAAATACAAACTTTTGGAGTTTCATGTAATCAGTTGCTGCAGAGAATGGACAAAACAGAGGCTAGAATTTCAGAAACCGAGGACAAAATAGACTTGCTGGAGAAGAAAACAAAGGTACATGATGTGGAGTTACAAGCCATGCAAAGCAAACTTACTGATTTAGAAGCGAGGTCTAGGAGAAATAATATTATTATTAGAGGGATCCCTGAAAACATTCAGTATGCAGAGCTAATACCAACTATAACACAAATACTTGAAGTTTTGTTAAATGATGCTGATGGAGTGAAACAAATTGTTATCGAAAGGGCACACAGAGCACTGAGAGAGGTACAAGCTTCTAATATGCCTAGACCTGTATATGCTAAGATATTGAACTTTCAAGATGTTAGCAAAATACTTTTTACTGCAAAAAAGAATGGTGGCTTTGTTATGTGGAAAAATAATAAAATATCTCTGGCTCAGGATTTACCACTGCAAGTAAAGCAAGCTAGGCAGTCTTTATTTGCATACTGTAAATTTCTGATTGACAAGCAAATTAAATTCCAGATGAAATATCCTAATGTGCTTACATTTATGGTGGATGGGATTAAATACTCTGTTTCTACTAAAAATGAGGCAAAGGGAGTGTTTCTGAAGGCTTTTAAAGTTTTACCTGTATCAGAGGGCTGAAAGAAACTTCCGTTGAGACTGGCATGCTCCTGAGGTCAGATCCAGTATCTACTATACTTTGAGGCTTAGGTAATCCTTTGTTCCCTGCTTAAGTCATTTAGGCCTCTGTAAAAGCAATAAAACTGTTTGTTTGTGATAATCCGAGGGTCTGCTGGCCGTTTTCCGAACTTTTATGACCTCTACGAACTTTTTTCGTCGAGTGGTAAACAGGAAACCCCTTGAATGCAGCTGAGAGTGTGGATTTTGATGTAACACTTCCTGTGGTCTGGCTGCGAAAGCTGTCCCCCGTCGCGAGTATTACTGATAGTTTCCTGGTTTGAGAAGCTGAAAAGAACTGACATAATGTGTTAATGTTTTTTTTTTAACAAGTAAATAACATTAGAATATGTACGTAAAGCATATAATAACATCTGTCTTTCTTGTTTCTTTTTCCTTATGCTTATAGTTTTGAACCAAATTATATTTTTACAATATCTGCAGTGGGTGCAAGGTATAGCACTATATATATGAATATAAATAGGTAAATACTGGCTATTGGGTGGTGTTAATCAGACAATTAATGTCAGTATAGTTAGGAACTAAAGCATGCAATTGCAACTTTGATAATTGGTAGTTGCAGGCACTGTGTATGGTACAGAATTATAATGTGGGATGCATTTATTTTTTTCTGCCTGTTTTTTTTTGTTTTCTTTTTTCTTTTTTTCTTTCTTTCTCTCTCTCAATAAAAGTGGTATATAAATAATGATTGTAACAAAAAAGGTATTTGGGGTAAGTATAAGTAGCTAGTTAATATATTACATTTTTTTCTTTAAATGGTAATACTAACTTACAATACAGATTTGCTTAATTAATAGTTGGAACATAAGCTGTAGAGCAATGGCAGTGTTTGTTAGGGAATGTTTAGTTTAGACTTTGTAGTAGCTAAGTTAGAATATATAGGTTGTAAGTTTAGGAAATGTTTTAAGTTTTATTACATGAAGCTTTTAAATATGTTTGTGTTTTTAACCTTGTTCATGTTTTTTCACATATCAGACCTATATAAGCCCTGGTCCAGGGGTAAAGTGGGTAGGCACTGGCAGGGGACAGGATGTAGGAAATGCTTTCAGATTATGTTTAGTATGCAGTTAATACATATCCATTGGATAATTTCCCTTTTATACTATTATTGGATAATTAGACCTGTCAATGTGGGAATTAGACTCATGGAACGTTAAAGGGCTCCAGAACTTGAAGAAGAGGAAGCTATTACTACACATACTGCTACAGGACAAAGCACTGTTTGCATTTTTACAAGAAACACATTTGTTAAATGATCAGTGGGATGATATTAGGAAAAAGAACTGGATTAGAGCGGTAGTGGCATCAGAAGGTAAGACAAACAGTGCTGGAGTAGCTATTATTATTAAATCTCAATACAAAGACAAGATTTTAGACTCTAAAGTGGATCAAAATGGGCGATGGTGTTATGTTATTTTATCGGATAATGCGTTTGATAAACCTCTTTTACTTTTGAATATATATGCACCAGGTAATGACCAACAAAGTTTCATAACATCATTATATCCAATCTTAACACAGTATGATGGTTATTATTTTATTGTGGGTGGGGATTGGAATACCTATCAAAATCCAAAGTTGGATAGGTCTTGTCCACAACGAGCATTTAATAAGCAGGCCGGGATAGCATTAAATGACTTCAAGGAAGATTTTCAATTATATGACCCCTTTTGTTATGCACATAATATTAATAATGCAATTAAGTATACCTTCTATTCACCATGCCACAAAATGTGGTCTAGGATAGATTTTTTCTTGATATCCAAAGCATTAATTAATTTGGAACCAGTGGTGGTTATACATACTCGATATCTATCAGATCACTCAAAAATTTCGTTAAGGTTTTCTAAGGATTTAAAAGATACAAGACTACATAGAGGTTATAATTGGTCACTTAATCCAAATCTGTTAAATAAAAAGGATATAATAGATGGAATTGTAAAATATCTGAAAGATTTAACAGATAGGATGAAGCTTCAGGAACATACTCCTGATATTGAATGGGCAGCAGCTAAATCTCAAATTAGAGGATTTCTTTTGCAAAAAGCCTCATATTATAAGAAGAGGCAAAACATTGATATTCAAAAACTAGAAACAAAAGTGAAGCTACTCGAGAAAGAACTGATTCAGAACTTTAATGCTCAAACAGAGAAGGAAATGTTGAAATGTCAAAAGGATCTCTTCTTGCTGCATAATAGTAGAGTAACACTTCAGGAGCATAGGTGTTTAGTGAAATATGCCAATAATGTTCAAATACCGTCAAAAGCATTGGCAAGGATTATAAATCAATCGACAACAACTGTACATATTTCGGAAATACAATGAAATGACACAGTGTATTCTAAAACTGAGGATATTATTGATATTTTTGAAAAAATCTATACCAAGGTTTATGAGGGTCAAATTGATAGGTCTATACATAAACAGAATAAAAGATTCTTGCAAAAAATTAATTTTCCAAAATTAGAAGAGAGTCTGCAAGGTGATCTGATTAAACCTATATCTTCAGAGGAAATACTATATGTAATTCAACATATGAAAGTACATAAGTCACAAGGTCCTGATGGTTTGACAGTTGAATTTTATAAAGAGTTTGCTGATAGTTTTGGTAAAATATTGTCCCATGTATTTAACTACATAATCAGAAATAAAATTGACCCCCACCTTAATGCGTCAAAAACAATCTTTATACATAAAGTTAATTCAGACCGCCAAAGCCCGGATAATTACAGGCCAATAGCATTAATAAATGTGGATATGAAAATTCTAACTACCATTATAGCATGTAGATTAAAAAAGATTATGATCCATTTAATTTCTAAGGAACAGGCTGGATTTATGGCAACTAGACAAACTAGTGATAACACACTTACACTACATGATATGATGATGTATGCTAAACAAAACAACTCTAATATTTATGCCCTTATAATAGATGCTCAGAAAGCATTTGATAGAGTGGATATAAACTTTTTGCTTGATGTGTTGCCTTATTTCAATATGCCACAGGAATTTATTCAGATACTACAAATATTATATAGTAATCCGTATACTACGTTATATATTAATAGGAGTTATTCTAAAAGAATACAGATTAAAAATGGTACATGGCAGGGTTGCCCTTTGCCCCCCCTTATTGTTTAACCTTTATTTAGAACCTCTATTTTTATATATTAAGCAAAATTTGTATCATAATGCAGCAATACTTTATAGGAATAAATTAGTAATGTCGGCATTTGCTGATGATCTTATTATTTATTGTACAACCCTAATTTCTGATAGTGAAAAGATATTAAATGTTATAAATGAATTTTCAGAAGTCTCTAATTACAAAATTAATTTGGAGAAAACTAGTATTTTCCCGTTAAGAACCCCTAAACCTTTTTCATTAATGTCCCTGGTGCGGAAGATATCATGTAAAGAAAATATCAAATATTTGGGTATTAGCTTCTCTATGGATAATAAGGACTTTTATAGTAATAATATTAAACGAGCATGGGAACTAATACTAGCTGATTGTGGCAGATGGAGGAATTTAAGACTACTGGTATTGGCAAAAGTATCAATAGTGAAAATTAATATATTACCACGGATGTTGTATATCTTTAGGTCTGCTCAAGTATCAATTACAAAGACAGTTTTTAAACAAATTCATAAAGATCTAGCTAAATTTATCTGGGAGCCAAAGAAAACTAGAATATCGTATGAGAAATTAATGACCCCGAAGAGTAGAGGAGGACTTGACTTACCGAATTTTGAAGTATACTATTTAATTGTGAATGCCAACAGGTGTTTAAGAATTGCTAATTATGAGGTAATTAGTACAAAGTGGATACCAACTTGGGTGGTCTTGAATTGCAAGCATATTCTAGATCGGAACATAAATCCTAAAGCTTTACCCTTTTTGGATAAAAGTAGTTTGATAAAGTATGGGATTATGGACCACTTAAAAACATATGTGTCATCTTTACAAAATTTATTCCAATCAGTAGACTTGTTGCAATATATGATGGTTTTTCAGCCTTTCCATAGGAATCCCAATTTTAGACTAAATAATCAGTTGATTGATCTTAGTAAATTCCCATTAATAGTTAATTTGACTCTGATTGATGTTTTTAATAAATTTCATTTATCGGCTTCGCAAGTTAGGCAGGAATTGAATCTTCCTAAGAGTTATGTGGTTGTCATGAGACAAATCAGAGAACTTGCTCTGAGTCATTTTGAAAACTTAAAACCGGTAGTCGGAATTGTGGATAAATGCTCTGAATTGTGGCAGGCTCTCTAACAGGAGGTCAAATTTATAACAATAACAAATAAATTAATTAAAGATTTAAAATTCCAGGATAAAATTCTGTTGTCAGGGTATTGGGTAAACAAAATGACAGTAGCAGATAATCAGGTATTAAAAGCAATTGATTTAACAATAAAATCGGTCTCTTTTCAAAAGTTGATGTATACGCAGTTAATGATTTGGAATAATGCTTATTATACTCGTCTGAGGTTACATAAATTTAATCCTAGGAATTCTCCAACTTGTCCATATTGCACAAATCAAACAGCGGATCTTCTTCATATGTTCTGGAGCTGCAAGTGTATATATAAACTTTGGAACTCTCTTAGAACACAACTACAAAAGATGGGTTATCAAAGTTTAACGTTGTCATGGGAATTTATGATTCTACATGTTCCTCCAAGAGAGCTCTCTAGGTCACAAACTATAATATGTATGAATATTTTTTTGCTGATGAAGTTATATATATCTACAAATTGGTTAGAACCAGACAAGACATCATGGGATAATTTCAAGCTTGTGGCTATAAAGCATATATTAGCACATAAATTACTCCTGAAGCAAAGTAACAAAAATATTAATAATCCGAAGATATGGGAAAAGGTTTTTAACATTATATTAGCATAATACTGTTATTAGGAATATTTTAAAGTTTGGATGTATATGTGGAGGAAACAATGTTTTGAAAACATGTATGATATGTATGGACGCAAAGTACTTCTACAAATGTTTCGGCTTTGTTTTTCTTCCCTGGTGTCTTTTTTTTTTTTTGGAATAATGACGATTTTTATATGGAAGTATTTCATGTAGATATTGTATATAGTTTTGATAGTAATAGTAGTGAATTATGTGTGTGATTTTATTGTATTTTGAAAATATATATCAATAAAAATTTATTATGGAAAAAAAAGAAAATATCAACACATGATATGATATCAACACGACACATGAAGGTCTATTGCATCTGTTATTCTGAAGTGTCTTAGTTCTGACTTAAACACTTAGGCTTCAAAAGTAGTTGTTTTATATTAGGAGGGTTTGTGTTCTAGAGTCCTGTGGCAGGACAGTATGGTCTACATCCTTCTAAGCCGGCAATTGCTGGTGAATTGCTGTCTTATTCAAACTGTATTTTGCTGTTGTGACTGTGATTTTATGTACTTTGAATTTCTATTACTTTTGCATTTTAAAGCATAGGCCAGACTCAGACTTGCTGAACTTAGACTATTTGGTATCACTTGAGCATTAAAGCCAGCTCTTCACTGAGATACCAAAAGATCTGTTGCATCTGTTGCTTCCATCTAACTATAAGTACCTGTTTTTGCTCTTACATTGCACTTTTCATTTACATTTGCATTCTACTGTCTGTTTGAATTGTCTGAAATGTTTCTTGACACATTTTACTGTATGCAGTACTAGTTCAGCTGTAGCATAGCCCAGTTCCAGGTTTGCTGTTTCTGGGTCTGTTTTGTAACTTCTGAGCATCAAATTTAAGCCATCTTTGTTGGTGAAGCAGCCACCCTTGTGGGAAAAGAGTGCTGTCTGGGTCCCATCTAATCAGGAGTGATTAGACTAGAGCTTAGGGACAGCACCTTTATTGGATAGTTTGAGTTAAAAGGGTTATTTCTTGTTTCATTTAAGCCAGGCTGTGGTGGTGCAGTTGTTAGCCTTGTTGCCTCACAACAAGGAACTTTCAGGTTCAGTTCTCATCTGGAGTGCCTTCTGTGCAGAGTCTGCATGTCCTCCCCACAATCAAGTGAATAACTGCGTTGATGCTGCTGCGGTATTGTTGTCGCATCACAGTAAGACATTGTCCTGTTCGATTCTCAGCTAGAGCATCTTATGTGTGAATGGGCATACCTTCGTTGAAGGTTGTGCATCAGAGCTGGCCTCAGACATACCAGCACACCTCTCACCCACTAGCCATTAATAAGTGTGACCTCTTTTCCTGACCATATGAATTTATGTAACACTATGGCCAGACAATTTTCCACAGTTTCTCCAGACAGCTTGGTCGACATGGGCATCCTGAGGCAGTGTAGCAACTGCATCATGTTCACCAACAACTCTCTACACTTAGTCCACACAAACTCAACATGTGAGAAAAGCAACTTTATTAAGAACTTGAATCCATGCTCTCTCACACAACAGTCAGTACATCACAATAAGTTGGTTGTTAGCATGCACACCTCAACTCCTACACTACCCAAACACATATCATACATACCTACATATGCAGAGGTCCTCACCAGAAACATACCTTAACACCAGAGACCTCCCAAACACAAACACAGGCATGCTACACATATTTCCTCTACAGAGCACAATACACATAATAGCTCACACACCAGTGTCTCACCTGTCAAGCTCTTAAGGCAAAACACAAATCCAAACATATTAGTTATAGGTGATTCAGTTGTGAGACACACAGATGTCTCTTGGCTGGATAAGTGAAAGGTTATGGTCAACACAAGGCATTCTTTAGCTATGTCAAGAATCTAAGTGGCAATGCTCAGATCTGCTTAGAGTTAGTGCAGAATGACAAAAAATACACTGAACTGACCGATATCAGCAACATCCTGGCAGACAGGTTCAGTGCAAACTTCACCCGCCCTCACCCCCAAAAGTGCCCATAACCATACCAGAAGAATGTAGAGTCCCTGAAATCACAGACGCTCAGGTTAAAACAGCCCTCTCCAAAGCCAAACACACAGCATCAATGGGACCAGACGGTGTCCCAGGCTACATCCTACATGAGTTCAAAGATGAACTAACCCCTCACCTAAACACACTGTTCAAACTCAGCCTCTCCACAGGCTACATGCCCATAGAGTGGTGCACAGCAGCGGTTATTCCACTCCACAAAGGTGGACCCACAACAGACCCCTGGAACTATCACCCTATTAGCCTGACTAGCACAGGAGGACTATGGCTGACCAAGCTCACAGATGACTGCAAACTAGGGGCTATAATTGACTCTTCAGCTGACACAGACATCCTCCAAAAGGGTCTCACTGAGATGGGTACCTGGTGTCAAAATCATGGCCTCAAGTTAAATGCCAAAAAGTGCATAGTCATCCCCTTTGGAAAAAACAATGAACCCACAAACTACCACATAGGTGGTAGTCCCCTAAATATGGAAGACATAATAAGGGATCTGGGGACCCAAGTAGATAGTAATCTCAACTTTGATAATCACATTGCCATAGTGGTTAGAAAATCCTTCTACGTGGCCCACCTAATCACAAAAGGGTTTGCATCCAGATCAAAAGAGGTCATTGTGCCCCTCTACTCATCCCTCATCAGACCCATCGTAGAGTACAATGCCCCATTTGGGATGTACCTTACATGACACCTGCAACAACTGGAAAGACCACAGAAGTACCTCACCAAGAGGATCACTGGTCTCAAACAGATGCCCTATGCAGCTCGACTGAAGAAACTCCAGTTGTACTTGGTTGCATACCGCCTACTCATAGGTGATCTCTGCCGGACATACAAGGCCATGTCCAACCCAGAATTGATGGACATGCTCCACCTAAAGAAATCGTTATCCCCCTGAGCCACACGGTCTAGGGATCTAAACCTTACCACAACAATAAATAAGATGTGCTGGAGGGATAGATTCCTGTCCCAGAGACTTTCCATGCTTTGCAACAAGATCCCAATCTACATTAGGCAGAGCTCCTTGCTAACACTCTTCAAAAGAAACCTTGACGAGTGGATGGGAAACAGAAAGTTTACCTCGGGGATCACTTCAGTGGCTCTGCTGGACAAAGGCACAGGAAACTAATCTAAGGGGGTGGCGAAAGCCAACACATTCTGGCTAGGCGTATAAATGCCTTTGGGCAGATAGCCTAGTACCCACCTATGAACCTATGAGCCTATGAGCTGTCTGTCAGGTGCTAGGATTCACCATACCACACATGCACTCAAGTCAAAGGTACTGTTATGACTCCATCATAGTCCATGTTAAAGTGAACGAATTGAGATGTACCAGTCTGGACTATATGAAGTGAAACATGACTGAGCTCTCAGATTATGTGCCTCAGGCAGGTATGTCTCTAGCCTTAAGCAGCATTTTACCTTCACCTAGGATGATGTCTCACTACAAACAGAAAATGATTGACTTCAATAATCGGCTTAGTTACTGTGTTATTCTAAGGGGATCCAGTATCTGTCAGCCTGGGATGACATGATCAACAGACCTCAATGCTTTGCCAGTGATCTTCCTTATCTATCACACCTAGGATTTTGGCTACTGGCTAAGGCTCTTGCCACCCCCATAGTGCCTTTTTTAGGCAGTGTCTAAAAGACAAAATTCCTGATGTAAAAACTCCATCTAAAAACAACCTCAAGGTTATGCTGCTAAACACTAGGAGTCTTAACATGAAACAGCAGTCACTGGGAGCAGTCCATACCTTGGAAGACGCAGACATTTGTATAGTCATGGAAACATGGTCTAAGGCTGTGGATAGCACCCCAACTGTACCAGGTTGCACCTCCTTTCATATGTCCAGACCACAAACTGAAGGCATGAAAACTAAAGGAGGTGGTGTATCAATATTCATTAAAGATAAATACACCTCCAGAATCATTGAACAGTATGATTCCCTGGAGATACTTCAGGTGCAATTAATTGTTGGTAGGACACCTATTGAAGTCATTGCAAGCTACAGGACACCCTCCATGAATCAGGACTCCCATTCTGCTTATTTGGATCTACATGAGTCTATCAAGATACATCTGAACACCATGGTTTTGGGTGATTTTAACTGCCCATCCATTCACTGGGCTGATTACTTGTGCTCAAACTCACTTGCCCAAAGATTCCTTGACTTCATTAACTCCAATGCCCTGGACCAGCTGGTTGACACTCCCATGAGGGGTGACAATATCCTGGATCTGGTGCTTAGGAATATGGAGGACCACTGTAGAACCCTGACTGTGAGGTCTTCCCTGATGAGATCTGAACACAAATCAGTCTCATTTGAAGTAACTATCACACTTGACCCCCCCTCATCAGCAACTAAACTAAAAAAACTTCACCAAAGCAGATTAAAACCTCTTATGGGATGGTATAAACAGCTTCATTGCACAGCCCCAGATATAACTGGCAACTATGCAGAGTTCTAAGCCAATGCTTTATACAAACACTTGTATAAATGCATTGACTTGGCCGTACCTGATAAGACCAAAACAACCTCCACAAGGAAGAGCAAAACTGCCTAGTGGAAAACTGCCATTAACAGGCTTTGCAATAAGAGGAAGAAATTGTTGTCTAAGAGTAAGACGGAGCAACCCCCTAAACTGGAAACACTCCCTCATTGTCTTAAACAAGAAAATAAGACTTCTTGTGAAGTCCTCCAAAGCAAACTATGAATCCAAATTAGCTTCCTCAACTAAGGACAACCATAAGAAATTCTTTAGGTACATCTGTAACCTAAATGGAAAGGCACAACTGTGTGTAGAACTGGTAGTTAATGATGCCAAATATACTGAGCCTGTGGACATAGCCTGCTGGCCAACAGGTTTTGTGAAAACTTCACTCCCCAGCTCCCACCACACATGACATCCTTACCACCTGTCCCCTACCTTGTATCTCTAAAGAGCAGGTTGTAAATGCCCTCTCTAAGGCCAAAAACATAGCATCTATGAGACCTGATAACATCCCAAGCTGCATCCTACATGGGCTCCAACAATAATTAGCAACACCATTGAGTACTCGTTTCAGTCATAGTCTAAACACCGACTTCATCTCTGCTGAATGGAAAATGGCCACCGTTATTCTCTCGCACAAAGGTGGTGCTTCCACTGTCCCCTGGAACTATAGTCCTATTAGCCTGACTAGCCTTATCTGCAAGGACATGGAGTGAATCATCATGGACCTTATCAACAAAAATATAGGCGATCTCCCAACACTTGCCCCTACTAAGTTTGGATTTGTCAAAGGGAGATCATGCCTTTTAAACCTGGTGGACTTCTTCGAGACAGTCATCAAGACTTGGACGAGGGGAAATCTGTGCATACAGCCTACCTAGACATAGCCAAGGCTTTTGACACTATCCCCCACTTAGGCATCATTGACAAATTCACCCAACTAGGTATAAACCCTTATATCATTAGATGGGTCACTAACTGGCTAACTAATAGAACATACATAGTCAAAACAGGGAATCCACCTCCAACAGCAGATCTGTAACCACTGGTGTTTCACAGGGATCAGTCTTGGGACCTTTGCTCTTTTGGAAACTATTTCTCAAAAGTATAAATACAAACTAAAGGTCTGTGGCTGACAAAGTTTGCTAATGACTGCAAAGTAGGAACAGTCAAAGAATGTCCAAATTATGTCAACATCCTACAAGAGGGTCTTACACAAACAAATGATTGATTTCAAAGTTATGGCCTTAAACTGTGCAAAAAAATGTATTATCATCTCTTTCAGTAAGAGTGATGTTCTTGCTAACTACCACATCAATAGCAACACCCTAAGTATGCACTCAGTAGTGAGGGACCTGGGCACACAGATTGACAGCAATCTTACCTTTGATCACCATGTATCCACAGTGGAAAGAAGGGCATTCACTATTGCTCCTTTCATAAGTAAGGACAGTATCTCCAGAAGAAAAAAAGTTTTAACCTTCCTGTACTCATACAGACTACATAGAGGTGATCTCTGCCTTGCATATAAGGCAATCTCTGACCTTGCTTTATTGGAAATGCTGCATATCCACAAGTCAAATGGTACACAGGTTAGTCACTCTAAAGTCCTTAACCTGGTGTGTGACATTATATCCTGCTGGAGGGACAGATTGGTCTCCCAGAGGTTACCACACCTTTGGAACCGACTCCCACTTCATGTGAAACACAGCGACTTATTGACCCTCTTCAAACAAAATTTGGATGATTGGATGGATAGCCATAAATTCACATCAGGAGTTCCACCTGTGTCCCTCTTGGACATGGGAATTAAGTGCCAATCATGGAAATAAGAGTAGAACTTAGATAGGCTTGTGAGGGCCCTAGGCCATTAGCCTAGTAACTTCCTATGATCCTATGAGTATTGCAGTCATGTTTCTTGAAGGCTTAGTAGGTCATAAGTTTGACAACTGAACTGGTGAATGTATAACCTGGACCACCGCTCTGCATATCTGTCCACATTTACATAATAAGAAAACTGTAAAGAAGCAACTTGCTAACTTTTTTATTAAGAAAGCATTTTTGATACTTTCAAAAAATGCCAAAACTAACGGCCCACCTCTGTGTACAGTAATGCAGTATGGAAGTTATATCTCATAGTTTTATATTTATGACATTTTACATAGACTAAGAACTGACATTTGCAGTTAAACACACAAATAAGTTTGTCAAGTAGAAAATTGATATGAGTTGTTCTAAAAGAACAAATGGCAGGTAGAAGCAAAATTAAGGAACTTTTTAATTCCTTTGTCATTATTATTTTTTTTTGTTTTATTTTGTTTGTAAGATTATGCAATTACACAGAAAGACCAACTTTAGTCATTGCCAAAGTACAAATATCAAAACAAGAGATAGAAATAATAAAGACTGCAATATACTTTAAGTATAATACTTATATGTAAGGAAAACAGCTATAGCCTTAAGTATAATACTTGTATGTAAGGAAACCAGCTATAGCATATCGAAAAATTAGATAACAAAATTGACAAGGAGAATGAAGCAATTATGAAACAAAAGCCATAGAAAACAAGGAATGTATTTATAACTCACACAGTCTGAAATGCAATAGCTTATTCAAATGCATTTTGATGGAAGGTAATGTGGGATCAAAGAGAATATATTCAATGATTTAGAATGGGACTCTACTACAAAAAACATTGTACTATGTAAAGCACCTGTGCCAAGTACGACCAAGAATAAGTTATGCTGCAGACTGTACAGTATGACAGTATGTAAATCAACAGTATCAAAGAAATAATATTAATGCCTTTAAATAGTATGGCAGTCATATCAGGTCAGCCACCACAAAAAAGAGCAGTAGTCAAGACTACTGCCAAAAGTCACTGAAATAAACTAAACCGCTTAAGTTATTTAGCATGTCAAATTTTGCATTTTGATAGAAAAGCTGGCATAATTGAAGAATTTAAATGAAATATGCAACATATATACATGTTTGTGTTTTACTGTCATTGCTGATGACTATACAATTTACTGCATTTATTTGCTGCTTGACTGTGGTTCAGTGGTAGCGTTGTCACCACGCAGCAAGAGGTTCTCCCGTTCGATTCTCAGCTGGAGCACCTTCTGTGTGGAGTCTGCATGCCCTCCCTGCGGTCAAGTGGCATTTGAAAGATGTGTGAATGGGCGTGCCTTCATTGAAGGTTGGGTGTTGAGATGGCACCTTGGCATTGTAAAAAATCTACTGCCAATCATTAGCCGACCGGAGTTCTGCTGTGGTGACCCCTAACCGGGAAAATCCGAAAGAAGAAGAACATTTGCTGCTTGACTTTCTAGTGCAGTTTCAACTTTAGTATAATTGGTGGTATATCCCTTTCTATAACAAATGGTATAAAAATACTTAAGCAGTAACCAGGCATGACTATTAATTATGATTTACATTGATTTTTGACACTTGAATATAAGACTTCATTTACCTGGAACAATAAATTAAATCTCCATAGAGATTAGTGTGCCACTTTGCAATGTTGAATATAATGTTGCATTCTTTGTCCATCAAACAAAGCTTCTAAAACAAATCAAAAAGCTTAAACAAGTTGCTCCTAGAAATATTACAAGGATATGAAAGAAAACTTAAGCTACTTCTGAAAACATAGTATTATGTTTTCTACTGGATGCTTAGAGGTAACGTGTACATCAACTGTAGGGCAATGTCTCAACTGGTTCTGCTTAAAAGTATGTATCTAGACAATACAGCTACAGGAACTGAAATCAGATCAGGGAAAATAACATTAAAAATAAATTTCAATAGGCGAGAGAAACATAATACATTCATTAGTAATGTCTTCAGAAATTATGGAATTAAGTTCTTATTACAGTCAAAATAAGTATCCAGAAATAATCGCAGTAAATATGTGAAAAGTAGAAGTTATCAACACACAGTTATTACAATTAAGTTTCTTGAAGGCTTGGAAGGTCATAAGTTTGAAAACTGAATCTATGAGCCTATAAACTGAACCACTATCCTGTGTATCTGTCTACATTTAAATGTCAATAAATATACAAATAAGCGCTGAGTTGCCATTACATTAAGAAAACATTTTAAGAAAGCAACTTGAAAACATGCAGATATTCTAACAGCCCACATCAGAGCACAGTAACACACTATGGAGGTTAAATATAAATCTTAGTGTATTTAAGACATTTCACATTTATTACTTTGAGGTTATCTTCACGAATATATGTCAGAAGGAAAATTAATGAAATACTTAATTTCCCTTGTCATTATATTTTATTTCCTGTTTTATTTATTTATTTTTTTTATTTGTGTATTTATTTATGTATGTATGCATTTATTTATTTATTTATGTGTTTGGTTGCTTGTTTGCTAACTGTGACAATGTAGTGATACCAAAAGACTAATTTTAATCATTCCCTGATAACAAAGTACAAATTCGGAGATAGTGACATTAAGAATATGGTATACACCAACTGTGACAGTTATACAGATAGAAACCAGTTATAGTATAAAGGAAAACTGGATAATAAAATTGACAAGTAAGATGCAATTATGTTATAAAACCCACTGAAAACATGGAATATATGTTTAGTCTTAAAAGCAATTGCTTATTTAGATGTATTTTGCTGGAGGGTTATGTGAGGTTAAAGAAAGAGTGTTGGAAGAAATGGAAAGGAACTCTTATCAAAATGTAAACTGTACATTATAAATCACCTTTATTTTATTTATTTATTTTGCATTTGTTAACCGGGGCTGTCTGACTGAGCCGAAAAGGCCCTTTTTCAGCAGAGTCCCGGGGAGAAAAGTTCCACATAGAAAAATTACAGATACATTTAGATATTTAGACATGATCAGTATACACACAGATTACTATAGACATGTTTTTACAGTGGTATGCAGCACATCAACAGTTACAGTGGAGAGAACAAACAAGAACATTTTAATTTAAAAATAAAGGTAATTAATAGATTTGTGGTGTACAGCTGAAATTTGGAACATAGGTAGAATGCATACACAGTACACAGGTACAGTACATACACTGTAGATTAGCCAGTGTTTGTGAGTAAGACTGAAAACTATTATCAAGTACTTTAGGTCTAGTGTGTGTACCTTATCCGCTTTCACTAGCCTGGGGAGTAGTCATGGCACTGCCAACTTTGCTTGAGATGTTGCCTAATGAGGTTTTTAAAGGAGGCTTTGGACAATGTGTTTTGTATGCTAGTGGGGAGAGAGTTCCATTTTTTAGCCACTGAACTACTATATAGTGTGCCTCCAAAGCTATTGTAGCTGTTGATGACTTGTAGTAGTAGTTTGCTTGATGATCTAAGAGGCCTTTTGGCTGAGTGATGTTGTACTAGGTTTTTGAGGACAGGACACTTATTGGGGAGGTAATAGATAGAATGACAGAGGCAGAGTTGATTGTAGGTTAGGAGGTTGGGTAGTTCAAATAGCTTAGCCTGTGCCACTGAAGCAAATGGAGTAGCATTTGTGGAGTAGATAGTGAATTGACTGTTATCAGTGTTTTTGTTAGAACTGGTTATAATCATAAGCTGAGTTTTCTTTGGATTGAGGATAAATTGGGCTTTGGTAAGGTAGTTTTCAACATCAGAGAATGCTAGTTGAGTTGTTTGCAGGAAGGTGGGAATGTTTTGTGCAGCACAGATTAAGGTAGTGTCATCTGCATATTGAATTATAGATGCATGCTGTGTGTAGGTATGGAGGTAATTTGTGAAGACTGTGAATAGTAGTGGTCCTAAGACAGAACCCTGTGGGACTCCTATAGTTATGGGCAGCTGAGGAGAGAGAGAATTTTCCCATTTCACAGCTTGGTACCTGTCAGTTAAGTAGCTTTGTCACCAGGTAAGAGTGGAATTTGATAGGTGATATTGGTTTAGTTTGTTTAGCAGGATTTGGTGTGAGACTGTGCCAAATGCTTTGGACATATCCAAAAAAAGAGTTGACACCTGCAGGCCTTCGTTTTTGAGATGGTTTACTGTGTCTGTGAAGCAGAGGAAGGCTGTAGTGGTACTATGGGCAGGTCTGAAACCATGCTGAGTAGGTGACAGGATGTTGCTGTCTATGAGATATTTTAGCACCTGGGTGTGGATGCATTTTTCTAAGATTATGGCCGGGGGGGGGTAAAGCTATGGGTCTGTAGTTTTTATGTTCAGTGGAGGTCCCACCTTTATGTATAAGTGTAACATAGGATATTTTCCAGAGTTTAGGCACATCGTTTTCAACAACTGATCTGTTTATGAGAGTGGAGACTGGGATAGCAATAGCATCTGCTGTGAGTTTCAAGAAATAGCTGGCAAGTAGGTTGGCTGCTGTTGATGAGGTTTTAGTTTGGAGAGCATGCTTTTGATTGAAGTGGTGGAAACTGTTTTGAGGGTAAAGCTTGTATTAGTGTTATTTGTGTTGGGGGGAAGTGAGGTAGGAACTGTCCTGTGATACTAAGGATAAAATTGAGTTCACAAAGTGGGAGCTGAATTGTGTTTCGATGGGAACTTTAGTGTCAGGGGTGGTTGGTTTGGGGGTAGCCTTTTGGGTGGGTTTTAGTAGCTGGTTTACATTTTTCCAAAAATTTTTTGGGGGGGTTGTGTAGGTATTTAGTTTGTAATGTTGTGTAGTAGGATTTTTTCCAGCCTAATGCATTTTTTTCACATGGCTGCACAGTTCTTGGTACTTAGGCTTTGTGTTTCTTTGATTTTTTGATAGTAAAGCCAGGCAGTGTCTCTGGACTTGAGGATTTGTTTTATTTCTTTACTGAGCCAGGGATTTGTAGGGGTTCTAACCTTGATTTTGCACAATGGAACAGCAGTGTCTAGGTGTTGTAGAAATGTTTTGTTGAAATATGCTACAGCCTGGTCAAGTGGGAGGGTTTTTAGGGGGCGGTCCAGTCACAGTTACAGAGTAAAGTATTGAGGACCTCAGGAGAGAATTTTTTTGTGTTTCTAGTGGATTTATAGTTAGTGGTTTTGCATATGCTTGTTCTACTACATATAAGGTATATTATGCTGTGGTCACTTAAGGTGTCTGGGAGACTGCCTGTGTGGGGGTACAATGTGGGGTTGTTAGTTAGGACCCAGTCAAGGATGGATTCTCTTTTAGAATTTTTATCACATCTAGTTGGAATTTGGACTAGCTGCTGGTAGCCATGGAGATCTATTAGATTACTTGGTGGTTCTGATATGCAGGTGAACCAGTCTAGGTTGAAATCCCTCCAGAATAAGGGTTTTTTGTGAGTATGTGGAACACCAGGATACGAAGTCTTCAAGGCTGGCAGGTGTATTACCAGGTGGAATATAGATCACAATTGTGGTGATGACCTTTTTAGGGTGAAGTTGAAGTTGTGAGATAAGTATGTCCCACTTACTGGGGGAAAGGTAGGAGTTTGGTAATTGATGTACAGTTAAGTTGGACTTATATAGTAAGGCAGTTCCACCCCCTTTATGAAGTGGTCTGTCTTGTCTAATGATGTTGTAGCTGGTAGGGAGAACTTCCAAGTTAGTTATGTTTTTATTTAGCCAGGTTTCTGGTAAAGCAACTATGTACCTACAAAGATATAAGATATAATAAGTGGTGGTGTAGGCTGCACAGTATGTAAATCAATAGAAACAAAGAAAAAAAAAGAATAGCTTTAAAAAGTAAGCCAGATGAATTCAGAATTTTCAGCTTCTACAAAAGAATTGTGTTCAAGACTGCAGACAATATTCAATGAAATAAACTGAACTACTTGGGCTGGATTTTGTAAGTTGATTATGCTGCTATCAGCAGGAAACTTGCAGATAACATTGTAGTATGTGAATGTATGACAAGAAACTCAGAAGAGCTCAATGCACAACAGAGAATCACAGTATCAATGAGCCACTATAGAAATGCATAAGTAACCCATAAGTAGTAAAAAATGTTTGTCCGATCATGTTGTACAGCACCAAATGTACAAAAAGATGCTCACAATTGAAGCATCCTGATAGTTATCTAGAAAAAAAAAAATAATATATATATATATATATATATATATATATATATATACATATATATATATATATATATATATATATATATATAAAAAACAAAATCTGTGCAGTAAGGTTAAGGACAAATACAGACTGTAGCTGACTCTTATAATACCCCCCCTCTGAAAAAATAAATAAATAAATAAAAATAAAAAATGCCAACTATCACAATGTAAATCACATGGCATTTGTAACATAAATTGTAGGAATAGACACAGGAACATCTCAGACAACTATAGATATTTCCATATTTCATCCACTAACTTAAAATACATGCTTCAAAGCTGCAATGCTATTTGTAAACATCACTCTTTACATTAAACTCAGAGACAATTACAGATATCCCCGTAATACATGTATTAGCAAAATATGTTGGCTTGGTCTTATGGATTCACAAAGGGCAATCGTGGCTAGATCGCCATAGTTAACATTTGCTAATACTGGATCTGGGACCTGTGTGGGCAAAACAAAGTAATGCACACTCCCAAGGTAAGTGGCAGATAGAAAAGAATAGGTGGAGCATGGGTAAAGAAGAGGGACACACAAGAGGAATGCTGGCATAAGAAAATCTGAGGGGAAGTCAGAGGGCCATGGGAAATGTATTTATTTTTTGTTGGGAATAGGCCCCATTTTGTTTTTTTATTAAGTTTAGAAGGAAGCAGGAGAAGAAGGTAATCACAGCAGGTGTTCTCATAGAACAAATAGCACAATACAGGACAGAAAAAGGCTGGACGAAAGCAATAAGGATAGGTAAGTTGCACAGACAGCAAACTGCACAGCACAGACAATGGAAAGTTGACAAACATGGTACACATGCATACCAGCCATAGTGAAATACAAAAAACATATCCACCTATGCACTATCACATTACAAGACATCACAAACTGTGTGGCAGTCATACCTGGATGTATATGACCGATGGTAGATGTGTGCTCCAGGGTACCGAAGTAGGATCACAGCTCACATGCATAAGTATACATATATCAGTTAGTCTGTCGGCTGTTTAGGTGGATGCCAAGCAACATCCCAGATGAGCAAATACAAGTCTAACAATGGTAGACAACTCCACAAGAGGACAGAACCAAACCTACCACCATGCATGTGAAAGGTAAACAACCAAGCACAGTGCCAAATACTGCAGAAGAGCAACAAACACATCTAAATACAGACGTAGGTGTACATAACCCAAACAAATGTGTAATGAAATGTGTATATGTTACCTACTTGTGCTATTTCAAAGGCATCACACGGGTGTAAATGTGTAATTTAGTCTGTCAGTGGCATACATTGAATGTACATGAAATCAAGCTCTATACATACACCAATGACATGTAAGAATATAGTCAAAAATGTAACAGGACAGCATAATAAATATAGCATGTTCTGCACATGGCTGTGAAAAAACTACACTGGACAACACACAAGTTTAACGAGAACAAAGACGATTTACAACCATTAGCCAACAATTTGTGCGCACATGTCCCTCATTGTACAATAGGCAGACATGTGGCACATGTTCACTGTGTCAAATTAATACATGGCAAGGGTCAGTAGTTTTAACAAAGTCAAACATACCTGAAAAAATAATAGTGAAATATGAAAAGGGAAGGGAGCTGGACCCCATTAGGGTAAAGCAGGACAAGATAAGTTGCCACAATACAAATGCTTGTGTAAAGCACACAGGGTGGTGTAGAAGACAGCCAGAAAATACATTTAACCAAATGGAAAATGTATGTCACATTGCCAGATGGATTGCTGATGTCCACAGAACTGGACATGTATAAAACACACATGCACAGTAAAGTTCAGTCATGTCACATCAAAATGCCTACATAAGCAAGTTAAAAATTACAAGCACATGCACCTATACTCTCATGTAAATGTCAAATAAAAAATGAAGGTGTATGTCAACCACCTTGCTCATTATGAAGTAGAGGACACTGCTGTGGGCATCAGTACAGCACATCAGCAGCAACTCAGTGAATGCTGACATGTCAAAGGTACATTTATGTGTCAGTATGTATGTCACTGTGTACACACATACAGTTATTTAATATGTACAACTATTTATGAAAGGTGTACATTGATGCCATTTTGTAATGGGTGTGGAAATGTGTACAGATTAATGTTACATTGCTGTTTGATGCTGTCAAAAAGGAGGACTGCACATAGACAGGATATCCCACATGGCATCAGTATTGCCAACCCATGACACTCAACACCACATCATGACAGTGGGACATTATGGCAACTATCATCTAAAAAACAAGTGGAATGACATGTCTATATGTCAGACATACCTGATATGTCAAAATAGAAATCCAAGACATCTCACATGGTTTGTGATGGAGTATGGACAACACTGGTTGTCTGTCAGTCACCCTAGTAGCACACATGCTTACTGAGTATCTCTTGCAGCACTGTCTGCAGGTAAACTGCCACAATGCATGCACAGCTGAATGTGTGTGGAAAGTAGAATGTGTTAAACTGAAGTAAATGTCACAGCTCAATAACACATAAGCATGACATATGCATGCTATGCAAGCAAAAGATTGCTGATACAGTCCAATAAATGAAATTGCAATCAGTATGTTGGCAGTGTAATACAAGTGGAGCACACAGACAATACTTGTGGATTGGAGGGATCAGGCTGATAAGGTTCAGACTCCCGAATTATCTCACAACCTATTGCCCTGAATGAATCCTGCATAGCCCATGCCATATCCTCAAAGAAGGACCTCATCTTGTCCTTCATCTGGGTTTGGAACACATCAATCATGACCTCCAAGATCTCCTCCTGATAATTTCTTGATCCCAGTCGTGTCAACATCTCCACTGAGGTGCAGGCAAGATGGGTCAGGCAAGGGTGGTTACAGGTTTCTCGGCATCATCGTCATCACCATCATCCTCATAAGACTCTGACAGTGGCCATGCATGTGCTTGCCATTGTCTTCAGATGAGAGTGTTACCTACACTAAGGCACTGTACGAGCACATCCACTCGTGCATGAATCGTGCCATCCCAAATAGAACCAAGATGCTCTTCTTCAAAAAATGGAAGCCAATCTGGTGATGCCCTGCTATAAACAAACTATACAACAGAAGAAAGAAACTGTTGCAGAAAAGAAGAAAATCCCAGGATGCAAAAAACTCCCTCACCAGCCTCAGTAAGAAGCTGAGATCCCTCATAAAATCCTCAAAAGCTAGTTATGAAAATAATATTGCCAAAAATTCCAAAGACAACCACAAGGCATTCTATAATTATGTCAAGAATCTAAATGGCAATGCTCAGATCTGCTCTGAGCTACAACAGAATGGCACTAAATATACTGATCCCAAGGATATTGCCAATATCCTGGCAGATCGATTTAGTGCCAACTTCACCCCCCTCTCACCCCCTAAAGGGCCCATCTCAATACCAAAAGATTGCCAAATTCCAATAATCATGGCCAAACAGGAAGAAACTGCACTCTCCAAAGCTAAGAATACAGCATCCATGGGACCCAATGACATCCCAGGTTGTGTACTACATGAACTACAAAATGAACTGGCACCTCAACTAAGTGTCATGTTTGATCATAACCTCACCTCAGGTTTTGTGCCCACTGAGTGGCGCACATCTATTTATCCTGCTCCACAAGGGAGGATCCGCCTTGGATCCTGGGAACTATCGTCCCATCAGTCTGACAAGCCTGATCTGCAAGGGCATGGAACACATTATCATGGAACTTATAAACAAAGACATTGGCAACCTTCAAACACTGGACCCCACCCAGTTTGGGTTTGTGAAGGGCCGATCTTTTCTCCTGAATCTGATTGACTTCTTCAAATCAGTCTTCAGAGCTGTGGACGAGGGTAAGGTGGTCCACACAGCCTATCTGGACCTCTCCAAGGCCTTCCACACCATCCCCCACACTGGAATCATAGATAAACTTACTAAGCTGGGCATAAATCCCTACATCACTCGATGGGTTGCCAACTGGCTTACTAACAGAACCCAGACTGTAAAAGTAGCTGACTCCATATCCAGCTCCAGACAAGTGACAAGTGGAGTACATCAGGGTTCAGTCCTGGGACCACTCTTGTTTGGCATCTACTTCTCTGAAGTACAGGTCAACTCTAAGGGATGCTGGCTATCAAAGTTTGCAGATGACTGAAAACTGGGAGCCATTACTGAATCCCCAAATGATGTAGATATTCTACAAAAGGGCCTTACAGAAACAGATGCCTGGTGCCAGAGCCATGGGCTCAAGCTTAATGCCAAGAAATGTATAATTATCCCCTTTGGAAAAAAGCATGTACCCATGAATTACCACATAGGTGGCAGAACACTAAACATCGAAAGTGTGATGGGAGATTTAGGGACACATGTGGACAGTGGTCTCACTTTTGATAACCACATCACCACAACAGTCAGGAAATCCTTCTATGTGGCACACCTCATCACTAAGGGCTTTTCATCCAGAAAAAAGGAGGTCATTGTCCCACTGTACTCATCCCTCATTAGACCCATTATAGAATACAACACCCTGTTTGGTATGTACCTCTCAAGACATCTGCAACAACAGGAAAGGCTGCAGAAATACCTCACTAAAAGAATCACAGGCCTAAAGCAGATACCATATGCTGACCGTCTAAAAAAACTCCAGCTATACTCTGTGGCATATCATCTACTCAGAGGTGATCTCTGCTTAACATATAAGGCCATGTCAAACCCTGAGCTGTTGGACATGCTCCACTTAAAGAAATTCCAATCCCTCAGAGCCACACGCTCCAGGGATCTAAACCTTGACATCACAATGAACAAGACATGCTGGAGGGATAAGTTCCTGACCCAGAGACTCCCCCTACTCTGGAATAGACTGCCCATACATGTCAAGCAGAGCGCCTCATTGGCCCTCTTCAAAAGGAACCTTGATGATTGGATGGGAGATAGGAAATTCACCCCAGGGATCATGTCAGTCGCCCTGCTAGACAGGGGTCCAGAGAAGTAAATATTGTGGGAAGAAATATACAGGGAATTGTTATGGCTAGGCTTGCATAGGCCCTAGGGCCGATAGCCTAGTACCAACCTATGAACCAGAGAATGTCCATGGGTACCATGCTCTACAAAGATTAATTGCAAAACACAACAGAAAAGAAAGGCAAATGTCTTTTATGCAGAACACTCCCATGACTATCATAGCGCAATACAATATGATTATGATGACAATTTACACAGGGACTGACACACATCCATTATGGACAGAGTTACCTATGGCCCTATATGTTCTTAGTACTAAAAAGGATGTCAGTATTCTTTTCTGAACAATTCTATATGCTTAGACACACACACACACACACACACACACACACACACACACACACACACACACACACACACACACACACACACACACACACACACACTCACACACACATCATTAGTTTTGTAAAATTGTATGAATACTCAAATCAACAGATTGTGCTGCCTGCATTCAATGATTTATATGAGCAGCCACAAAGTGTCATTGTTAAAATGAGGAGTAAGTAATCTGACAATATTGTGGACAATAGGCAAGCCATGTGACAGACATCTGAGACAGGGAGCATGATAATTGTCTGAAAACATATGAATATAATAAGTACAACACTGAAAACAATGTGAAATGTTCA
The DNA here is from genome assembly GCF_019279795.1 of Protopterus annectens. NCBI lineage: Eukaryota > Metazoa > Chordata > Ceratodontiformes > Protopteridae > Protopterus > Protopterus annectens. The sequence goes on from NC_056732.1 coordinate 595,142,785, forward strand.
ATCAACACAGCTGTTGACATATAAGAATCTAACATATATGTCACTAACAGTACTGTATGTGTATCTACAAACCATTTAGCAATCAATGGTAGCTCTGTACATCTATGTACTACTGTACTCCCTCATCCCACTAAAAAAATTACTCATATCTGGGGATGTCCACCCCAACCCTGTCCCCTCCCCCTCTCCCTCAATCAAACACCCCCCTTATCTTCTACCTCCCTTCCTTCCCCAAACACCTCTCATCATACCCAGCCTCTTACACTAAACTCATCCATATCCAAGCACCTGGCAATATACTCTCTAAATTTTCAAAGACTAACCAACAAAATCACCAATTTCCATACCTGAATAACGCATACAAACCCTTACATCCTTTCCTTATCCGAAACCTGGCTTAATCCACATATCACTAACAATGAAATTCTCCCACCAGGCTATAATATCTATTGCTCTGATAGATTCCCAAAAAAGGGAGTGGTGTAGCCATCCTCCACTCCAATAGCCTCAATCTCTCACCTTTCCCCATATCTGACTTTCACCCAGCTGAACTCATCATCTTTAATTGCCACCTTAACCCTCACAAAAAATAGCTATTGCCATCATCTATATCCCTCCTAGAAACAATTCATCCACTTTAGAGAATATCTTAACCTGTTTTTTCCAAAATATTCTCTATGAAACCCTCGTCTTAGGTGATGTTAAGATTAGTCTAAACTTAAAACTGACTTTCCACAACTCAACATTAACCTGCATGGTTTCCATCAACTGATATCTTCGCCCACCTGCCTCCATAAAAACTCATCTTCTGGCTCCATAATTGACTAGATACTCACCATCTCCCTTCACCACTACTACTACTCCACTACCTTACCAGACCAACTTAGGGACCACCTCCCCACCATGGTCCTTAGATACACCATCCAACCCCCCAAATCCCATCTTTATAGAGATTGCCGAAACCTCTCTAATTTTAATGTAGTCCAATTCAACTCTATTCTATCCACCGTTGACTGGTACATCCTTAAACAAATCCCTCTCAATGACACAGTTACTAGGTTCAATAGCATCTTCCTGAATACCATGACCTTCCTTGCTCTCTCTAGGAAGGTTAGAATAAAACCCAATTATGTTCCCTGGCTCTCAAAAGAAACTAAGTCCCTTATGCTAAAAAGAGATAGAGCTTGGAAAGCCTGGATCAAAGCAAAGGAATTACCTGTGCTACATAATTATAGACAGCTCAGAAATCTTACAAAAAACAAACCAATAATGACAAAAGGTCCTTTTATAACTCTGCTCAATTCAATAACAAATCCAACCCTTGCAAGTTCTGGTATACTATTAACAAGCTTCTCTCTCTCCAGGCTGCCCCTCAACTCCCTTCCCCTACCCAAATACATCTCCTCTAGAAAATGCTACTCTTCTCAATAAACACTTTATTGAAACCATTCAAACACTCATACCTTCCATCTGTAACACAACTTCTCTGCCTACCCCTCCCAATTCTTCTAACAAACAACTATTCTCTTTACATCCAGTTCCTACTTTCTACATCAGATCTCTTCTTCACAAACTCAAACCCTGCTCTCCCTCCACAGACAACATACCTCCTACCTTCCTCAAACTTGCTGCTGACTCCATTTCCTATCCTGTATCTATACTAGTCAATAGATCTATTCAGGAATCCACCGTCTCTACTCTATGGAAATACCCTATGGAAATCTTTTTTCACTATTCCCTGCATAAAGGTGGAAACTCTACAGACCCATCTAACTAACGACCTATAGCTATTCTATCTCCCCTCTCTAAGATTCTTGAAAAATGTATCCACTCACAACTACTCATCTACCTCCTCCAGCATAACCTCTGTACTCCCACTCAGCATGGTTGCCATCCCAACCACAGCACAACTACTGCTCTCTTACCCTTTACACATACCTTTGCCAAGGCCCTAGACAATAACAAACTCATATTGTCTCTTCCCTGACCTTTCCAAAGCCTTTGATACAGTCTCCCATCCCTACTGCTATCTAAAACTTGCAGACCTTAATCTATCTTCTTCCTCCCTTGCCTGGTTCTCCAGTTACTTATCCTGTAGGCAGCAATCTGTTAAATGTCTCTCTTCCACTTCTCCATTCATACCTGTCCCATCCGGGGTACCACAAGGTTCCATCCTGGGTCAACTCCTATTTAATGTCTTTACCAATGATCTCTATACTTCTTGTAAACAATCCTCCCTCACCCAATATGCAGATGACTCGACTCTCATCTCTATCTCAGACAATATATCCAATCTCCACACTCTTACTCAACAGGCCTTCCTACCCACTGAATAGTGGTTATCCGGGAATCTACTCATTCTCAACCCTAAAAAGACCAAACTCAAACTCTTACTATTTTTTCCCCTGATCTCTCTCTCACCTCAAATCCACCTTTACTATTACTTCCTCTAATAACACAGTTATCCAACCTGAAGCTCACACTAAACTTCTTGGGATCATCATAGATGATAAACTGAAATTCAACTTGCACATCCTCCAAAGCATAAAAAAGACTCACCAGAAACTTGGTTTACTGTATCGCAAAAAAATATTTCTAATGACAAATGCCAGACTCTCCCTTGCACAAGCTCTTGTCCACCCCTCTCTTCTATATGCTGTCTCAGTACTCACCAACATCCCAACTACTACTTTAAACAAACTCCAACAAACTTACCACAAGGTAGCTAGATTTATCACAAACTCTCCATACAAGAGACATCACCGTCTTGCCCTAAATACTCTCCACTGGTTAAAATTCCCCCATCTTCTACTGCTGTCACAACTTCAAATGTTACACTTCATTCTTTACAAACCTTCATTCTGCCTTGCTCTCTCTTCCTTCATATCTGTCTGCACTCCTCTGCGGACTCTCCGTACCTCTAATCAGCAACTACTACAAATCTACCAACCCAAAAAAATAGCTGGCAAACTCCTATATAAACACTCCATCGCCCAAGCCTGGAACAAAGTCCCAAGAGACATTTGTTCCATCATTCACCCATCCCACTTTAAAGAAAAACTCAAACTTCATCTACTCACCTGCAAAATGTATCCTTGTCAAGCCCCTACTTAAGCTATCCCCCAACCCTACTATATACCTTCCCAGTCCCTTCACATATAGCTAAGTTCTCCACTATTGTGGATACTTATTAAACTCTGCAATCAATAATGTTGGACTTAACTCTTTTTGTAAATATGTAAATATATTTTTAGTCTGTAAAAATATTAATATGTATATATCATGTGTTTGCATTTCTGCATTGTCTCTCTAACGTTCTTGTATAACTGATTTTGACCATATGTCTGACTTAAATGTTTGATTCTCTGTAAACTGTTTGTGTTTTTTTGGAGCTTTTCTCCTCAGGTCTCCACTGAAAATGGGCCACAAGCCCAGCTGGACTAACTCGGTTAACAAATGTCAACAAATAAATAAATAAATAAATAAATAGCCTGAAAAATCACAGCATTGTGAATATGATTGCTGACAGTGAACTGCTGCAACCAAATGGGTATCTGCTCAAATGTTAGTCAACCTAGGCAATTATTGTTTCTACAAAAACACCCAAGCGGTTTGAGACAGATGCAGTGCCAATATTGGCCTGCAGGCTGTGCCGAATATGAAATGCTACAACCAAATGGGTATCTGCTCAAATGTTAGTAATCCTAGGCTATAATTGTTTCTACAAAAACACCCAAGCAGTTTGAGACAGATGCAGTGCCAATATTTACCTGCAGGGTGTGCTGAATATGCAATGCTGCAATCAAATGGGTAGCTGCTCAAGTGTCAGTAAACTTAGGCAATAATTGTATTTCTATGAAATCACCCAAGGTATTTGAGGCAGATGCAATACAAGTCTTGAACTTAAGGGCATGCTACACAGTCTGCAAATAGCAGTGCAAATACTGACACAGTAGATACCCATTCGCTCTATGAATAGGAAGGCTATATACAACAGATCAAACAGCAGAAATCACAGCCATTCATACAAGTGTGCCAAACCGTGCATCATAAGCACCAGTCAGAATACTTAGACTTGTATGCAAAACACCCACCTAAAAAGATGTGTGGGAGATGCATCACCCCAACTGATATTTAGGTTGTATGGTAAAACAATGGCTCAATGATACATAAAATATCAGCATTGTTAGATTTTAGTCAAAGTTGTAAGTACAGCTACAATGTGATGCTTTCACTTACTTTACTGATGCATGATGGGTATTCCACACTCTAATCAAAATACATGCTATTGTGAAAAATACAAGCCTGTAAACAGGGGAAGATGCATTTAAGTTCATAAAATAAGTAAAATAATCAACATACTTATCTCCCTCCACTGATCTTCAAGCCTGTGCATTCGCTTGCTGTACATGGTTCTGTTCTGGCTGTGACCGTCCTCACCTGAAATAAAAAAATAGAATGTATGAATAATGTATTCCTTGAATAACACTCATATACATTTCTCAGCACAGTTTATAGACATTTATTTGTGAAAAGCATTAGATAATCGCAATATACTGTTGACATTTTTACATTCATGTGTTAACATCTTTGAACACAGATTGAACACAGATTGCAGGACATGAAATTCAAACTTGCAAACACAATCTGCACACAGACTCTAATCTTGAGAGTTACCTTCCTACCTAACCCATTTTAAAAGAAAAAAGCATGTTTTGCATGCAGTGAAAAGACTTGATGTTTAGATATCATCTGGAGTGAGGATGGTCTACTAATAAGGATCTTTGTTTAGGATTGCAAAGTATAAACATGTGCTGCTCTTGTAGTTAAACAGCTGGAACATTACAGTCATGCTATCACCATGTTCAGAAACATTAACAGTAATGCACATTCCTCAGATAGTGTCATGTAAACACTCTCTGTGAACAGAACCATACATGTTACTGTACATAATGGGCACAGTAAGGTATGTATGAGGACCATGATAATCCTTGCAAAATTGCACATCACTAAGAAAATACCTTTATCTTCCCTGTTCTGCATTTCAACTGTTAGCCTGCCCATCCCACTCCCTCAAAATCTGAGGATGATGTTGCTCTACAATTGACTTTAATATTTCATTTGAAAACAGACCTTCTAACATTTTGCAAAGTATGTAATATTAACCTAAGAATTCTTCAGGCATGTAACAGGATTTAGCAAAATTTATTTTCCCCGTGGTTAAATAGGTGGTGTTAATGGAACATTAGAAATATAGGTATGTTAGTAGGAATTTGATGAATAACCAAGTTATACGCAACTATGCTCAAAATATACATTAATATCAATAGGTGTAATATGCTTATATAAATAAATGCTATAGGTATATTAAAGCAAGATAGCAGTTTCAGATAGTTGTGTCCCCTGTCTGGATTTGCGCACGTAGCACACCAAAATGTAGTTATGATGGCCTGTTTCCCTACAATCTGAGCTACCAACAGCACATGGTAGTCTTAAACAAACAGATACTTCTCTACAAACACTGTTATTAGAAAACTGCCGTGACCATGCACAACACAATCATTAACATAAAGTTACTGAAATATGGTTCTTTCAAAAAAAATGCTATAGGTAAATTTAACCAAGGTAACAAGTACAAATAGATGTTTGCCCTATGTGGATTGGAACCAACAGCATGCCAACACTTAGACGTGCTGGCCTATTGCTTTAAGGGCCTAGCTAACAGTCAGCACACATTATTTCTAAGCAAACAGATACTGCTCTACCAACCCTGTTGTTAGAAAGCTGATGTTATCAGAGAGTTAAGGATTACAGCCATATCTGTAGAAATTCAAATCCTAACTCAGTGAGTCGTAACTATGCACAACATAAACATTTATATAAAGTATTGAAATATGGTTCTTCCAAAAAATGCTATGGGTGAATTTAACTAAGGTAACAGGTACAAATATGTTTTCCCTATGGATTGGAACCCATATAATGCCAAAAACTGGACATGCTGGCTGATTGTCTTAAAGGACAAATTAAAGTTAGTACATGTTATTCTTAAGCAAACAAGTACTGCTCTACAGACCTTGTTATTAGAAAGTTGATATTATCAGAGCATTAGAAATGAGGGCTATATTCAAAGAAATTTGAAGGCTAACTTAGGAAGCCATTACCATGCACAACAGAATCATTAATATAAAGTATTACAATATGGTTATTCCAAGAAATGGTATGGGTGAATTTAAACAAGGTAAAAGGTACAGATATAAACATTAATATAAATATAATTGTATTAATATAAAGTATCACAATATGTTTCTTCTAAAAAATGCTATGAGTGAATTTAATGGGTCTATATTATAAACACAAAATCTCTCATCAGCGAATACATATACACTGACACATAAAGAGTGGTGTATAAAAATAGCAAAACACGTATTTATTGAAAATAAAAACACCGGACATGTATGTTTAGCCAACAGCGTAATCCGGGTGTGCTATAATTAACTAAAGAACATTAAATAACACAGTTTTGCAGGGGGAGCTGCACCCCTTCATGTGGGGGGCTCCACCCCACACATCCCCTACTTAAATATATCAACTCCAAGATTGCACTACAGTGGGGAAAAGGATATAATTACTTATCCCCACATAAGACGTTACTGAGATTTTGTTTGGGCAACTATGATACCCTTCAAAACAGTGCTGTTTTGTTTTCCTTTAGTTATTTAAAGCCCACCAAGAGCGCGCTGTTGGCTAAATAAACATGCTTGATGTTTCTTTTTCACTAAATACGTGTTTCACTATTTTAATACATCGCTCTTTATGTGTCGATGTATATGTATTTGCTCTTGACAGCTTTCATGCTTTCAATATAGACCCAATTTAACCAAGGTAACAGGTACAAACATGTTTTCCTTATGTGGATTGGAACCTATGGCATGCCAAAAACTGGACATGCTGGCCAAACTAACAGACAGTACATTTTATTCTTAAGCAAACAAGTACTGCTCTAAGACCTTGTTATTACAAAGCTGATATTATCAGAGCATTACAAATTATGGCTGTATTCATAGAAATTTGAAGGCTAACTGAGGAAGCTGTTACCATGTACAACATAATCATTAATATAAAGTATTACAATATGATTCTTCCAAAAATGCTATGAGTCAATTTAAACAAGGTAAAAGGTACAGATATACACATTCATATAACTATAATTGTATTAATATAAAGTATCACAATATGTTTCTTCAAAACATTCTGTGGGTGAATTTAACCAAGGTAACAGGTACAAATATGTTTTCCCAGTGTGGATTGGAACCCATAGCATGCCAAAAACTGGACATGCTGGCTAGTTGTATTAAAAGCCAGGCTAATAGTCAGTACATGCTATTCTTAAGCAAACAAGTACTGCTGTACAGACCTTGTTATTAGAAAGCTGATATTATCAGAGCATTACAGATTATGGCTGTATTCATAGAAATATGAAGACTAACTCAGGGAGCCATTACCATGCACAACATAATTATTAATATAAAGTATTACAATATGGTTCTTTCAAAAAATGCTATGGGTGAGTTTAAACAAGGTAAAAGGTACATAAATATGTTTTCCCTATGTGGACTGGAACCCATCGCAGTTCAAAATTTAGACATGCTGCCATTTGCTTTACAGGCCAAGCTAACTTTCAGTAAGGGTATCATTTTGGAAAACAGGTATCACAACAGTTTACTAGAAGTCCTACAAAGAATGGATGAATACAGAACATGCAAGCAATTATTGGACATTTTATTATACAGAAATAACAGCTATCAACACATAACTAAAGACATATGTGAAAGCAGTCAGACAAGGCATTACTTTTTAAATTAAATAAATGTGTCTACGCAATTTTTTTAAGAGGAATGATGTAATGAAGTTATACATGTGTTTTTATTCAAAAGTATAATGGTGCAGTAGGTGATACCATGGAACTATAGCAGAAAACTAGAAAGTGCGTATTCATTTGCAGCCTAGGCAATATAAGAGTCTGTGATGCACGAGGACAGTGGTTATGTGATATGTGTTGTAAAGCATATGTACATCTGCAAAGGACATAATTATGAATCTTATACACATTATTAAATAAATTAAAAGCATAAGAATTCAACCTGTAGTTAATAGGGCAGTATTTACCAAGTCCATGTAATTACCCCCCAAATGCTAATTGTCACAGCAGCTAGTACATGCTTATAAAAACTTTTTCTAATATCCTGGACAGAGAAATATTTGCAAAATCTGTAGCAATGCTCAGGCATGCATAGAATATTGATACTTACTATAGGGATATACAGGCTGCCAATGTACATCAGTGACCCTCCTTTGCAGTTCCTCCATGTCTATCTGATGCAGGTCATCATAGCAGTGATGAAATTACACTCCAGTGGGGTACATCTCTATCCGTTGTCGATGTTCCCTTGCAATCTGGTTCTTCATGTCTATCATTGCAAAATTCCTGAGTCTAACTCTCGTCCTCTGCTCCACTCCAGCATACATAGTGAACTTCTGGGTTATCTCCTCATCAGTCCATTTGGTTGCATGGACATGTCTCAGCCTCCATGAAGTAGATATCATGATTCTCAAGCGAAGAAGTCTGGAAAATAGAAACCAAGAGAAATGCTTATTGAAGTGCCACTCAGCTCACAGTTAGCAATGATCTGATCAGTAAATCTATCAAAATCAATATTTGAAAGTGGCGCTGATGTCATGTTATCAGTCTACTGAAAGATAGGGTCTACATTAGTTTGCCAAAATGCCATTTCAGTGAACACCTAATCGGTGACACTAATTCAGCGAAAATAACTTCAGCGATTTGCTGAATTTGCCAAGGGCAAAGAAATAGTTGGCCAGCTACACAACTTTTCCCTTTTCTGCAATGTAGTGCGATCTTAGATTTGGTATATATAGTTGGGGAGGATGAAGCCCCCACTTGGGTGGGGTTGATTTGCTTAGATGTCATTCCTTTGTGCTGTAGGGCAAGTATTTTCTTGCCCTTGGTAAATTCAACAAATCACTGAAACAATTTTGCATGAATTGGAGTCACTGATTAGGTGTTTGCTGAAATGGGATTTTAGCAAACTAATACAATAAACTATTAGTTAACCCGCACCAATGGGGATTAGTAGATGCCAGATAACAGTAGTTTCTGGTTGCTTGAGAGTTACTATTAAAAATAGGCCTAACTGACTAACACTGTACCATATACTATTTGTTTGTTTTGACTTGTTCTCAGGTTGAGGAGCGAGGGACTTTATTCCTATTTTCCTTTTTTAAAACTTTAAAACTCTAAAAATATAAGGTATGTGTCTGCGGGGGAGGGGGTGGGAAAGTGCAACACATGAAAATTGTACTGTATTTCTTTGATATATATATTTTTTTGCTGTTTGCTTGAGAGTGCCGGTTGCTTGAGCTCTGGTTAACTGCGAGTTTACTGTATAGACTCAAAAGATATCGGGCGCATGCAACACATGGTATCATCTATTGATTGCTATTTGGTATTTATGCAGTACACTTGGGTGTTTCGGTACATGTAGCAAATTTATGCAGATATGCATGAATGGGATTCCAAAAAATGAATTTTTAATGAATCTTATTAATTATGTATGGCAAAATGGTACTTAAATGTGGGTACATATATGGTGCACTTTGATTTTGTCATTTGGAGTGAGAGATACATTGACAATTAGTAGCATTGCTGTTTAGGTGATTAGTAAAGATCTTAAAGTTAGCAATTTGAAAAGGTACATGTTTAAATAAATTTTTACTCAAATTGGTATCTTTAACCAAAGTTGTTATAAGTTATTGGAGAGATGCTATATTGAGCTTAATGTATACATGTGTTATAAGTTATTGGAGAGATGCTGTCTTGAGCTTAATGTATACACGTGTTATTCTTTTTAAATAGTATACTTCAGTGTCATATACAGTTGTATAGACAGACTTCCATTGCAAATGTTAACAGTATATAAAGACTGATTTATGGATCATCCACAATGGTTAATGGTAATTCCTTGCAGTCTGTGATGTAACTACGTTAACCTACAGACTTTGACACTATCCTTAGGCAGTATGTGATGATGCAAACTAGGAGCCATAATTGAAACTCCTAACAATGTGGACATTCTACAAAAGGGCCTCACTGAGACAGATGCCTGGTGTCAAAGCCATGGCCTCAAGCTCAATGCCAAAAAGTGCATTGTCATCCCCTTTGGTAAAAACTCTGTACCCATGAACTACAACATGGGTGGTAGTATACTTAACACCGAAAGTGTGATAAGAGACCTTGGGACACAGGTGGACAGTAGTCTCTCCTTTGATAATCACATCACCACAGTAGTCAGGAAATCCTTCTACATGGCACACCTCATCACAAAAGGTTTCTCATCCAGAAAAAAAGAGGTCATTGTTCCCCTCTACTCATCACTCATTAGACCCATTATAGAGTACAACACCCCTTTTGGTATGTACCTCACAAGACATCTCCAACAACTGGAAAGGCTGCAGAAATACCTCACAAAGAGGATTACTGGCCTCAAACAGATGACCCATGCTGACCGTCTCAAAAAACTCCAGCTTTACTCCATCGCATATCGCCTACTCAGAGGTGATCTCTGCCTAACATACAATGCTATGACAAACCCAGAGCTATTGAACATGCTCCACTTAAAGAAATCCCTATCCCTCTGAGCTACACGCTCTAGGGACCTAAACCTTGTCACCACAATAAACAGAACATGCCGGAGGGATAGATTCCTGTCTCAGAGACTTCCCATACCCTGGAATAAACTACCTATCTATATCAAACAAAGCTCCTCATTAGCATTCTTCAAGAAAAATCTTGATGATTGGATGGGAAATAGGAAATTCACCCTGGGGATCACCTTTCTTGCTCTGCTAATGCACAGGAAAATCATTTTCTTGGGTGGCAAAAGCCAGGGTACCTTTTTGGCTGGGCTTGTGTAGACCCCAGGGCCGATAGCCTAGTACCTACCTATGAACCTATGAACCTATGAACCTATGATATTACGAATATTTCTTAATTCTTGTCTCCTAACAAAACTCTTTAAAAAATGTGTTGTTGCTGTTACAGATATCTCTTCAATGACACATCTTAACCAAGGTATTATCAGTACCGACTCAATATACTAAGGATTTGTACTGTCTATGGCCTGGCTACAGATCCTGAGGTTTGCAGATGCATTCCATAAGCTCTTCAAGTTATTTGTTATAGTATTTCAATACAACATGCAAGCAGACTCATGTAGCATGATGCAGTTGTCTTTGAGCCTACATACAATATATATGTATTGTCTGGGGTGCTAATCCCACTCATAAACAAAAATGACATTATAAGTAATTTTTATTTTACCAATGTTTTTTATAAAGGTATTGTTTTTACTATTAGTATTTATCTCACACAGTGTTATACATACATTGTTATTGCACATAATGCATACTGTTTAGGATGACATATGCTGTTCACAGAATGAAATGCATAAATGGACTCAAACGTGAATATTGTCATGTGTGCATCACTGTCTTTTAGATGACCAACCATCTAAGGGGTGACAACTTCTCCCCCCAGGAAAATTACATCATAATTGATGCTGTCTGCCAACATGAAAGGAATTTGCTTGGCCATTCAGGTGATACTGCTTGGAGAAATAAATCTGGACAGACCTCACCAACATGATCAATGTAGTTGGAGGCCACAACCAATCCTGTGAAGCCAGTAGACAACACTGCTCAAACATGATCCTTCATGCAGCCAACAGAAGTACATGTTATGAGAGATTGAGGGATGCCACCACTGACCCCCAATGACATCATATCTGTAGCCTCACTGCATACAGCAAGAAGGGACTGATGCATCCCTTATGGTGGGATTGATGCTGGAGTTCCAGGATGAACATGCATGTCTTTATTTCCATTACAAGACTGAGTATTAAGACAATAACTGCATATTGCTGTAGCATGCATAATCATGCACTGCTGTTTTTGATTTGCAGCAGTGGAGCTGAGCCATGCAGACACATCCACAAAGGGTGAGGATGATGAATGCAAGTCTAATGACATGTATCGACACAAATGAGTTAAAGATAGAGCAGTTGAACAATATCTGTAATGCTGTCTGTATTAATATTCACAGGCTCATCTATTTCTGGACTAAACCAGGGTGAGTGTCTCTATACTGTCACTGTAAACACCACCTTGTTAGTGCCTCCACCTCATTTCATGGCTCTGTGGTTTACTCTCATATTTTTGTTTCCCTACCATTGTACACTACATGTACATCCAGTAGAAGAACAAGACATGCATTTTCAAGTGCAGATAGATCAGGTATGTTACAGCAAAATTGCTATAGCCTTCAACAATGTGTAACACATTTGATACCTGACATTTATGTCAAAATTTGTCAATACAGGCGCATTTAGTGTATAGTTGCAATGTCCATCATGTGAGTATTTCCAGCTTATATTACTGTATTGTAGATGCAATTCTGTCAGTATTGTTTTTTTCTAAACACATACCTGTGCTGTCTTTCTCTTTATTTTTCCACTACAGTATCCACAGTACAACCCACAAGCCATCCATAGCAAGAGTCTGCCAGTGGTATGCTATTACATATGTTTCATACCTGCCCTTGGTGTTAATCCTGTAGTTGACTTCCATTAATATTGTGTCCTTCTTGCCATTCCTAGGTCATTCTGCATCAGTGTCCTCAAGGCACATACGGGTGGTATATGTATGTCACACATTCTGTATGTTTTAAATGTGTTCATTTGGATAATGGGGTAAATAATGAGATCTATAGTGCTGTTTTTTTTACCTTTCCCTACATTAGTTGAAGTTCATCCCTGTTCAACACCACCACCTTCCTTGAGTTGTTGCTAGGTGTGTTTTTTTTTTTGTTTTTATTCATCACATATGTCATGTATGTTGGTCTTGTAAACAGATTATATCTTCATTATATAGAATCTGTGAAACATACATAGAGTAGACCGCAAGTAAAGTCATTATTATTTGTAACATTACAGTGGGATATGTATGCCATATATCTTTGATAATATTCATCATGTGAAGTACGCACATTGTCCTGATTTGTGTCTTTGTATCTTGCAGCACATCCACTATCTGTACCACACAGAGATCATGGTGGTGTTCAAGATATGCCTCAACATGGCAGTATGGCCCCTGGCATAGAGGACCTTGAGTTTTTTGGAGACCTCATTCATGAGGTTAACAGTGATGTTGCAGCAGATGCAACCTCAGATGTGGAGGCCCAGTGGTATAGCCATTCAGAAAATGCTGCCACAGTAGATGTTGAACAGGGTGAGTCCATTGACCAACACACCACAGCTGAGAGCACTACTGCTGTCAGTTCCACACAAAAACCTGGAACAGGGCATTGCAGTAGACATAGCTGAGCAGATATTGTTCATGGCCAAGTGTCAGAGGGTATCTGCCTCCTGCTGCAGGCAAATAAGCCATCACAACAATGGCATCATTCAGAAATCAGTGCAATTGCCTGTGCCACAGATCATGTGGCACACCAGATGCATGTCATTCATAAAGGAGAAGAGCACAGACATGGTGAGATTATGGCTGCATTGGCTACTCAGAATGACAGTCTGCTATCTGTGGCATGGTCGGTGGAAACCCTAACCTGTATGGTGCTGAAGCAGTGTTATACTACTAGCAGGATTCTGCATTTCCTGACTGTTCTCAGCAGATTATAACCTTTTAGAGGTGGGCCACCTATCCAAAGAACCACCATTGGCCATCAGAAATCACTGTCTGTGGTCCAACTTGTACAGAGTTCAGCTGCTGGCCCATATGCTGTGGTGCTGTCAGTCAAAAGGCCTTCAACCCGCAGTCATGCTCCTTCATCTCATCATTGTGTTGTAGACCCATCCTTCTCTTTGTGGAGTAACCAGGGCAAGATGTATCTGTACATGGTCTGGGTAGAGCAGACCATGGTGTGAGACACCAATGAGGTTGCCCACTAGACTGCATTAGAGTGTGTCCTGCAGTGTAGTACACATTGCTGGCTCATATTATTAAAATACCACTGTACTTTCATATATGTCTTATAAAATTAAAATGTCTGCAGTATATCTTGTGTGATTTCTCTTTGCTGGTGTTACTATATTGTAGAGATTTATATGTGTATCACTGAAGCATGTTCCTTACTATTTAACATACAGTGATACAACAATCTGAGTGTATATACATACCTTTGTCAGTTGAGCCCTGGGATAATTATCCTGTTTTGCATATGCAAATGCTGGAATATGTTATGATTATGTAATGTGTGATGCTCAGTGTATACATCTAGTAGGTACTTGCCATTAGATGCAATCTGTGTTGCTATGATGGAGCAACATCTGAACATCAGTGTTCAATCTGTATACTAATGTACATGTGGCTTGTCAGACTCAAATATTTGGGTCAGAAGCTGCTGTGTTGCTTGGGCCTGCACATGTGGTCACTCCCTGTTTTGCTTACGCCTTTGACTTCTGTCCTCTTTGTGCACCTGCTCCTCCTCCGATACCTCTGGGATGTCTTCTTCAGACATTTTGGGTTCTTGGAGTTTTTCACACACACCTGCAGCTGGAAGGCCACCATGTGCTCTGGTTATCAAGTTGTACAGCATGGCACACACTGTTAGAATCTTTGCTGCTTTTTCAGGTGTGTATTGCAGTGTACTCCCAATGTGTCCAGACATCTAAACCTAGCTTTCAATACACCAAAGACATGCTGTATGGTATTTCTGATTGTTGTGTGTGCTCTATTGTAGGCCTCCTGTGCAGGATTTGATGTTTTATGGTGCAGAGTCATTAGCCATGGCTCAAGTGGATTACAGCTGTTATCTCTTGTGGGGAATAAAAACACTTTTGGTCAGAATGGATATTGTTATGAGGGACATACTCAATTTTCATTCTAGCTGTGTTCCTTACTTATCCAGTAGTAGTCCTTCAGGTATTTCACCTTGCTGGAATGAACCTCTCAGTTCACTTTCCCTCCAAATGGCAACATCATGGACACTTCCAAGATGTGTTGCCATGATGGCTGTTGTGCTGCCAACTGCTGCACACACAACTTGGCAGTTGATGGATGGCCATACCTTTCTGTTTCTGTTTCTGCTACAGGATGTGCTGGTGTCTTGATAGCTATGTGTGTGCAATCTATTGCACTGAGTACATGTGGGAAGCTTGCAATGTTATAATACTGGTGCATTACATTTATCTGTTCCGTGTGGTTGGATGGAAAGTGTATATATTCATCCACCATGCTGCACATTGTTTCAAGGAATTTTGACAGGATATGGCTGGCAGGTGTCCCACAGCATTCCCATCTGTCTTTGGAATGTCACAGATGTAAGTACCCTCAGGCTGAGACATACGTTGGTTTCATGGGGGATGGGGTTTCCTCATAGGCTGTGCACAGACATGTGTGGGGCACACATGTTGCAAACAGGCTGTACCAGTTTGTCTGTCTGGATGGTTTTTGCCAATTATTTCCTGATCAGACAACTGGTTTAGTTGCAGCCTTCCCCTGACTCTAGCTGGCTGGTTTCCAGGATGCTCAGCCACAGCCTCATTTACAGCTTGCATCACTGCAGTGTGTTGTAGTATATTAACAGCAGGTTGTGTATATATATATATATATATGTTTTTTTTTTTTTTTTTTTTTTGGTTGTTTTGCTTTAGGTTTCACTGTAATCTATTGTATTTGCTTAAATTATTTGAGGTGTACCAAGGATTTCAGAAATGGAGTCAGCATGGCTTCTTGTTGCATTTGAGTTGTGTTGTGTGCACATGATGTGCTTTGGAAACAGATCAGCCTATGCAGAATGCCTGATCATCCTATGCTGGATACTGTAGTACTCAGTCTACCTCCAGCATGTCTTGGGGAATCATATCCCCATCAGGTGTGCTGAAGGCTTCATTTGGTGTGCTGCAATGCCTGCAAATAGCTTCCATGAACTTTACGGAATCCAGACCCTTATGTTCAGTTATTTAACAAGTCTGAAGTTGTACCCTGCTAGAGAAGCTGGTATAGTTTAAGAATTAAAATGGAAATATGCAACATACGTATCTATATGTATGTTACTTGCTGTCATTGTTGTTCCTTTCATACTGTGTTTGACTTTCCATTGCTGTTCCAGCTTCAGTGTAGTTAGTGGTATTGTGTTTCTAAGATAATCAGTATAGATCTACTTTAACAAGAGCTCAGCATTACTGTTAATTAGGCTTTGTATTGCTTCCTGATACTACAGTATAAGCCTTCACTTACCTGGAACAATAAATCATCTCCATAAAGATCATTGTGTCACTTTATAACTTATTTATCCAAAGCATTACTGAATATGATGTTAAATTTGTTACCCATGAAACAAAGCTTTTTAAAAAAATGAAAAGCTTAACACATTTTTGCTTGAAATATCACAGGGATGGGTAAGAAAACTTAAACCTACTTCTAAAAACATTGTATTGTGTTTCTTGCAGGATTCATAAAGATAACTTGTACCTCACCAGTACAATGTCTCTGCTAGTTCTGCTTAGAAGTATTAATCTGGAAAACATAGTTAGAGGAGGTGAAATCAGATCAAATGCCAAAATTAAAAATAAATGTCTACACTAGATAAAGAAACACAATACATTCATCACACAATGAAATATGGAATTAGCTTCTTTTTACAGTTAAAAGAAGTATCCAAAACTAATCAGGGAATATATATGAAAAGTAGATGCTATCAATACATTGTTATTGGATTCAAGTTTCTTGAAATATCAGAAAGTCATAACCTTGACAAATGAATCTGTGAACCTACAACATGAACCTCTATCCTGCCTCTCTGTCTACATTTCAATAACATGAAAAACACAAAGAAGCACTAAGCTGCCACTTTATTTAGAAAACTTTTTAAAATACTAACTTCAATAAAATGCCAAAATTCTATTACACATCTCTATGTACAGTAACACTGAATGGAAGTTATACCTCAAAAACTCAATAGTTATGACATTTTTCAAACATTAGCAATTTAACACTTATATTTAAACATAGAAATTAGTTCATCACATTCATAGTTAGTATGAGTTGTTCTTAAAGAGCTATTTTAATCTTGTCATCATTATTTAGTTACTTAACTTTGATTGCTTTATTTTGTTTTTTAACTGCAGTAATACAGTAATACAAAAATACCAATTTTAGTCATTGCTCAAACATGAAGAGCAAAACAGGAGGTACAGAAGTTATAAATACAACAAACAATAAGGGTAAGATTTCACATAAAGAAACCAACAACTATAGTGTAACAGAAAAATTAGATAATAAAATTGAGAGAAGAATGGTGCAAATAGATAGTAAAAACCATAGAAAACAAGGAAAGCATTTGTATCTCACACTGTCTTAAATGCAATAGTTTATTCAAATGTCAGGTCAAGGAAATGATTTTTAAAGGGACCCTACCAAAATGCAAACTGTACTGTATAATGCAACTTCACTAGGCTGTAAGCAATAAGTGGTACTGTAGACTGTAGAGTATGTAAATCGAGTCCCCCTAAGAAAAATCATTATTCAAGACTGCTGCAAACAGTCATAGAAATAAACTGAATCACTTATATTTAAGCATTTAACATGTTTAATGTTGTACTTGATAAAGAATCTGGTATAGTTTAAGAATTAAAAGGGAGATATGCAACATGTATCTACATGTTCCTTATTGTTTGTCATTACTGATGCACTATACATTCCAATTCATTTATTTGGTGTTGACTTTCCAATACTGTTTCAACTATAGCATAACTGGAGATATATGGTTTTATATAATAGTATTGAAATATTTAAACAATAACCATGTGTGAATGTTAATTATAATTAATATTGCTTTCTGAGAATCCAGTATAAGCCTTTCGTTATCTGGAACAATAAATTAAATCTCTATACAGATCGATTTTCCATATTATACCTTCCTTATCCAGTGCAATGTTAAATATAATGTTCTATTCTTATTCATCAAACAAAGCTTCTAAAATAATTGAAAAGCTTAAACAAATTGTTCCTAGAAATATCATAGGGGTAAGGAAGAAAACTTGAGCTACTTTTACAAGCATAGTATCATGTTTCGTATTAGATGTATAGAGGTAACTAGTACCTCAACTGCAGGGCAATGTCTCAGCTGGATCTACTTCAAAGTATTTATCTGAAAAATACAGTTAGAGGAGTTGTAATCAGATCAGGGAACATAACACTAACAATAAATTTCAAAAGGAAAAGAAGAAACATGATACATTCATTAATAATGCCTTTGAAAATAATGGAATTAGCTTCTAATTACAGTCAACAGAAGTCTTTAGAAATAATCTCAGAAAATATATGAAACATAGAAAATAATGCAATTTATTACAATCAAGTTTCTTGAAAGGCTTTGGAAGTTGTAAGGTTGACAAATGTACTTGTAAACCTGTAAATTGAATAATTTTCCTGCTTATCTGTCCACAATTACATATAAAGAAATATGCAAATAATGTTACCACTACATTACGAAAACAATTTTAGCAATGCACACAGACACTCTAACAGACTTTCAGCAACAGTGTATGTAAGTTAAGCATCAAACTCAATATTTAAGATATTTTACAAATAATTAGTTTATCACATAGTTGATATAAGTTTATTTTTAGGAATATATACTAGTTAGAAGCAAAATTAATGAAGTACTTAAATTATATTATTTTCCCTATTATGTTTATGTATTTATTTATTTAGTTATGTTTTGTTAACAGTAATAAAGCAGTGATCCAAAAAAAAAAAAAACAATTTTAGTTATTTCCTGAGTACAAAGAACAAAATTGTGAGATACTGAAATTAAAACAACAGTATATACTGGAACAGTTATACATTAAGAAACCAGGTATAGTGTAATGGAAAATACAAAAATAAAACTGACGAGAAGTATGATGCAACTATTTAACAAAAGCCACAGAAAACAAGGAATGTATTTCTAACTAACACAGTATAACATGCAATTACTTCTTTAGATGCATTTTGCTGGAAGGTAATGTAGGGTTAAATTATTATTGGAGCCAATGTCACATTTTACATGACATTTTATTTTACTAAAACCCCTCAAAAAAAAAAACAAAACAACAAAAGCACATCCCCAGAACATCCCATAACCAGTTAACTTAAGGCAAACATATGTAACTGTGTACTTTTTCAAATAATGAAATTTGTCCTTTCTAATAGGAAAATGTGTTCCAAATACACAGCTGCTAACACAGGCTTTAAATAAATTGCTGTTGAGGGTATCCATGCTAAATACATGTTATTGCCCATGCTTCTCCTTACACTAATTGATGTATGTTCTTTTTTTTAAATCATTATTCCACCCCTGATGTGAAAGCAACTTGCATGTTTTCAGAAAGCATTAACTTTTTGCATTCAAGGAACCAGTGTTCTTGGTTTTATTGCCCTATTATCAATGTGTCTCCATGAAAACATTAAGAAAAAATGTAATCATCTGCTGAAAGACTAGCTGAAACATTTATAGCTAAAGGAAAACTTCTGATTATATTCAGTGTGCTCATATTTGCATTATATTCAGTGTTCTCATATTTACTTGTTTCCACTTAAACTTTTTATCAGATTGAGCCAAGGGTAATAATCTAGACACTCACCTTTGCAAAAGTAAGAAAAAGCATAACAGGTACATTGGGTGGGGGGGGGGGGTTGTTAGTTTGGTCATTACTGTCTGCCTCTGTCTATCACAGAAACAGGGGCCAGACCCAGGGAGAATTTTTGATTTCCCATCCACTGCTCAAGGTTACATTTAAATAGGGTTAGGGATGGAATCTGCTTCACATGGGTGGAGGGGCCTGTTCCAGAGCATGGGGATTCTATGAAACATATCTTTCTCATGAACATATCTTATTTATGTCAAGAGCAAAATTAAAGTCCTTGTATCTGGTGGTTCTTATGCAGTTCATTTTGCAAATATGCACAAGGTTCATCAGAGTTGGATGCGAGGATAGCTTGTATGTCAGACACAGATCACCTTTCAGTAACCTGTAGGATACTAAGTATAGAGATAGGGCTTTAAGCCAATCCATGTATGACAATGTGTTTATACCTGGATTCTAGTGGCAAGGAACTTTTGTGGGTTTTCCAACTACTGCACGTCTGGTCAGGTGCATACGGAAGGGCCGTGATACTCAATGATGGGTCTGATAAGGGCCAAATAAAATGACAGTGTGACTTCCTTGGATTAAAAGAAAACTATGAGAAAATTTATTAAAAATCAGAAGAACAATAAAACTGGGTGAGTAGTAGCATAAATATCAGTGCAGAGTGATAGGCCATAGGGAGATATGCTGTAAGGCAGAAATATATTTAACAATAAATAACAGCGGTCAGCAAACACACTTACACATAGTGTTTACTTTTGTGTAATAGATGATTTTATATTTAAATGAAGAACACTTAATGTTGGTTCTGAGGTCAGGAGAGAAGTGTTCCAAATCAGAAGTTTTTGGGAGAAAAAAGGGTGCATTTTATGGCTTGAAGTGACTGGTATGCCTTTACAAGTTAATTGCCCCTCTCGAACATTAGTTGAGCATTAATACATTAGCATAAGTCCTAGATAATTTCTTTTGGCATAGTAATGACTGAAAGCATTGGACAGCACCATTTATAGAGGACTTTATGAGTCAAAGGAATAAGAGTTAAGTTGACACTATTTTTGATTTGTGGACAGTTATCCATAGTTCAACTGGTGCAGGTGAATTAATTTTAGGTAAAAGAAGCATAAATCTACAAATAATTTTAGACAACTTTGAGTGGTGAGGCATTGGTTGTGGATGTCAGCATTAATCACAGAAAAGAACTACTTCAGGTGCTGAATTATGGCATTCTCACCTTAGCTTTTCTAACATCAGAAGTAAGAAGTGATACATTTCTAACCAGTGATACAGTTAGAAGCTAACTATTCCAGTCATCTTCTTAAAAGCTGGCAATTAAGTTTAGTTAAATCTGAGACAAGGATACAGAAAGCTACTATAATATTAAAAGATATCAGCTGTTTCTATGGCTACTTATCCAGGAAAAGAGACAGACATGCTTGTATGGTTGTTATGACTTTTATAAATATCAAGAAAAAAAAAAATATATATATATATATATATATATATATATATATATATATATATATGAATCTACCTGATATTATCGAATTCTCACTTATCTGAAAATTACATCCATGAGATAACATCACCAAAAAACTTATTTTAATGAATACCCTGATCACTGAAGTTGTACACCGGGAAAAAAACACTTGGCCACCATGGTGAACTTTGCCTTGTTCCTCACTATAGTGCGATCTCGGAGTTGATATATTTAGTTGGGGGGTGTGGGGGGGGTGAAGTCCCCCACTTGGGTGGGTTTGATTTGCTTCGGGTAGTTTTTTTTTTTTTTTTCGTGGTGGCCAAGTGGTTAGTTTCCCAAAGTAAAATGTGTAGTAAAAACTTCAAAGTAGCAACAGCACAAGTAAAGCAAAGGATCCAGCAGAAGGCTTCTAAAATCACTGTGTACTTTATTAAAATAACAAAACAGGTAAGCTCTTTCATGCTTTCATAGCACTTCATCAGACCTAATGTAGTTAACAATACACATCCGAATTGATAGTAAAAGCCAATCAAACACAGTAAAATCACTATCAGTTTTCTTAATTGGCCGGGCTTTCAGCACTGACTTTAAAGGTATACATCCATTTAGTCCATATTCCTTATCTGCCTGCAAATGTACCATCCACTTACGTTCATTTATTTCAATAAAATTATCAACATCTCCTAATCTCATATCTGACATTATTAATTGCAGAACCATAAATTTAAAAGTATGCATACTGTCCTTCTCAATTACATCTTGCTAATGCACTGGAACTTCTACGACTATGTGTCACTCAAATGCTCCTTTAATCCTCTCTCTTAAAGTGCGATGGTCTTACCCATAAACAGATAGCTAAGTATATTAAACTGTTGCTGGAATAAACTGCATATACATTCAGTGTAAACTTCTGCAATGTGATATGGTAGACAAAACAATTAGTCCTAACAATATAGTCACAAACACTACATACTCTGCAAGGAAATGTCCCTAATCATCCATATTTCCTTACTTCAGCATCCCTTTTTTCATAACA